>NW_028162679.1:0-92850 GCF_964263955.1 Coregonus lavaretus | reverse complement strand
CTCTCTCTATTCTCTCGATCTCTCTGTCTCTCTGTCTCTCTCTCTCCTCTCTCTCTCCTCTCTCTCTCTCTCTCTCTCTCTCTCTCTCTCTCTCGCTCTGTCTCTGTCTCTCTCTCACTCTCTCTCTCTCTCTCTCTCTCTCTCTCTCTCGATCTCTCTGTCTCTCTGTCTCTCTCTCTCTTCTCTCTCTCTCCTCTCTCACTCTCTCTCTCTCTCTCTCTCTCTCTCTGTCTCTCTCTGTCTCTCTCTCTCTGTAGGACTTGTACTTGGCTTTAAAACTTCAATCTGTGATTGGTAAATCCATTTTTGGACTTTAAATCAATGACATACTCATTGATTCTTGAATAATATAACTTATAAATACCTCATGAGCTTAGTTCAACTGTCGTACCCCATCAGAACCCCAAATATACATTTTTTTTTACTCCAATGTTAGTAAACAATGTAATTGTAAACAAATGGGTCATACTTGCGAACATTAGAAAAAGTTTAAGTGAAACTGTTTTCTCCATCTCAAAATGCACATCAGCCAATTCAAATTGTCGATGAACCTGCACGTGATAAAAGAGTTAGCCAATTAAAATTGTTGATGTAGTTGGACGTGATCCAACACTTTTGCCTTGTCCTCTCTGGGAAAGCGTTCTGATAATCAAAGCAACTAGATCACATGTTTGACTGACTGGTAATTTACAAGTAACACCAAAATAAAGAAACACCAATAGAAAGTGTATTAATAGGGCGTTGGGCCACCACAAGCCAGAACAGCTTGAATGCACCTTGGCATAGATTCTACAAGTGTCTGGGACTCTATAGGAGGAAAGTGACACCCTTCTTCCAAGAGTAATTCCATCATTTGGTGTTTTGTTGGTGGTGGAAAATGCTGTCTCATGCACCGCTCCAGAATCTACCATAAGTGTTCAATTGGGTTGAGATCTGGTGACAGACAGCCATGGCATATGGTTTACATCGTTTTCATGCTCAGCAAACCATTCAGTGACCACTCGTGCCCTGTGGATGGGGGCGTTGTCATCCTATGGGGGCATAGCCATGGTAACCAAATCATAGCCTGCCCAGAATTGTTATACCTGACCCTAAGCATGATGGGATGTTAATTGCTTAATTAACTCAGGAACCACACCTGTGTGGAAGCACCTGCTTTCAATATACGTTGTATCCCTCATTTACTCAAGTGTTCCCGTTATTTTGGCAGTTACCTGTAGGTCTCAGTGTAGAGCGCCTAGATTATATATACACCCCTGACTTTCATTTGCTACAAGTACCAGCCAAGCCCATTCAAATGGCATGGATAGGATGTCAGGGACCAGCTATCCTGTGTGCATGGACCCACTCATACCCGCATCGACACGCAAATGCATACATACACACACACACACACACACACACACACACACACACACACACACACACACACACACACACACACACACACACACACACATACCAGTGAGAGCCCCAGTCTGCCTATCTGTCTGCCTGTCTCCCTGCCTGCCTGCCTGTCTGCTTGCCTGTCTGTCAGCGTGCCTGCCTGCCTTCCTAATCTTCCTAGTTGCCTGTCTGTCAGCCTGCCTGCCTGCATTCCTAACCTTCCTAGTTGCCTGTCTGTCTGTCAGCCTGCCTGCCTGCCTAACCTTCCTAGTTGCCTGTCTGTCAGCCTGCCTGCCTGCCTTCCTAACCTTCCTAGTTGCCTGTCTGTCAGCCTGCCTGCCTGCCTAATCTTCCTAGTTGCCTGTCTGTCAGCCTGCCTGCCTGCCTTCCTAACCTTCCTAGTTGCCTGTCTGTCAGCCTGCCTGCCTGCCTTCCTAACCTTCCTAGTTGCCTGTCTGTCAGCCTGCCTGCCTGCCTTCCTAACCTTCCTAGTTGCCTGTCTGTCAGCCTGCCTGCCTGCCTAATCTTCCTAGTTGCCTGTCTGTCAGCCTGCCTGCCTGCCTAACCTTCCTAGTTGCCTGTCTGTCAGCCTGCCTGCCTGCCTTCCTAACCTTCCTAGTTGCCTGTCTGTCAGCCTGCCTGCCTGCCTAATCTTCCTAGTTGCCTGTCTGTCAGCCTGCCTGCCTGCCTTCCTAACCTTCCTAGTTGCCTGTCTGTCAGCCTGCCTGCCTGCATTCCTAACCTTCCTAGTTGCCTGTCTGTCAGCCTGCCTTCCTAACCTTCCTAGTTGCCTGTCTGTCAGCCTGCCTGCCTGCCTTCCTAACCTTCCTAGTTGCCTGTCTGTCAGCCTGCCTTCCTGCCTTCCTAACCTTCCTAGTTGCCTGTCTGTCAGCCTGCCTTCCTGCCTTCCTAACCTTCCTAGTTGCCAGTCAGCCTGCCTGCCTTCCTAACCTTCCTAGTTGCCAGTCAGCCTGCCTGCCTTCCTAACCTTCCTAGTTGCCTGTCTGTCAGCCTGCCTTCCTGCCTTCCTAACCTTCCTAGTTGCCTGTCTGTCAGCCTGCCTGCCTGCCTTCCTAACCTTTCTAGTTGCCTGTCTGTCAGCCTGCCTGCCTGCCTTCCTAACCTTCCTAGTTGTCTGTCTGCCTGCACTCCCCTTTTCGTCTTCCTCCGTTGCCAGGGGTGAGGAGGGGGAAGCGCGGCACGGAGGGGGATGGGGGGTGTCTAACCCGCGTTAACCTTCCCACTCCCGCAGTGAAAAAGGAGCACGGTTATTGGACAAGACGGAGCCGTGTTATATAAGGGCTTATGTAAGAATGCATCTGTCTCCCAATACGCAATTGTGTGGGTGCCAACCAACCGCCCCACCATCTCCACCTCACAACAGAACATACAGGATGTTTTGGTCTATTCACACACACACACCCACACACACACACACACACACACACACACACACACACGTGTTTGTGCCTGTGTATGTGGTGTGCTGTATGTACAGTATATAGGTTCTGTGTGTATTTTTCTCTGTGGGGAATATGGATATATTTCTCTACGGTATCTCTTCCCTCTCTCTCTCCATACGTAGGTAGTCTCAGATGTGAGCAGATGCCGTGTTGTTTGATAAGGGCTGAGGAGGACGCGTTGTGGAGAAGAAGTTGGAGGACATGCATTCCCTATGGACTCTCAGTGGGTGGATGAGATGCTAGGAGTTAGATGATTATGGTGGCTGCGGTGGGAGAGCTATTTCCAGACCATGTTCCATCACCGTTTGGTGGAGAGACAAGCGTGACTTTGGCTGGATGCCGAACTTGACAAACACCAAGAGAACTTTCTCCTGCATTGATGTTAATGTGCGTATCAGGTCAGGATTTGGGTCTATCCCTGGAGCTTTCAGAGAACTGTCATTATTTCTGCTCTGGGTGTCAAGTTCTCTGGGATGTAACTTAGGCAAAGTTTTCAGTGGCTTCTGCCTCAGCCTGTCCTCTTTCTTTGCCTCTTCCTCCTGCCTCTCTCCAGCCGCTGTACTGCTGGCCCATAGTGACCCTGGGGCCAGTTCTGCTCAGCTCCTCTCTGCCCCCCCCCCCCCCATCCAGGACTCGGAGCCTGGCAGTGCCCAGGACTGGCACCAGCCAAGGCTTCAGTCTGAACACATGGTGTAGTGGCAACACTGTGCCAATCAGCCAGCTCTCCTGTGGCGCGCCACTGGCCAAATCACTAATATGTTCCTTTAGCCTACACAGTATGAAAAATGGATGCACTCACTACTGTTGCTCCTGTAAGTCGCTCTGGATAAGAGCGTCTGCTAAATGACTAAAATGTAAATGTAAATGTACTGTAAGTCACTCTGGATAAGAGTGTCTGCTAAATGACTCCCACATCCCCATCCGGTAGTGTATTCATACCCTTTCCTCTGAAAGTCTGAGTAGTTTAGTGTAGTAGGCTTTTTTCTGTCTCAAGGTTTCACGTACAGTGCCTTGCAAAAGTATTCATGCCCCTTGGCGTTTTTCCCATTTTGTTGCATTACAACCTGTAATTAAAATTTATTTTTATTTGGATTTCATGTAATGGACATACACAAAATAGTCCAAATTGGTGAAGTGAAATGAAAAAAATAACTTAAAAAATTGAAAAGTGCATATGCATTCACCCTCTTTGCTATGAAGCCCCTAAATAAAATATGGTGCAACCAATTACCTTCAGAAGTCACAGAATTAGTTAAATAAAGTCCACCTGTGTGCAATCTAAGTGTCACATGATCTCAGTATATATACACCTGTTCTGAAAGGCCCCAGAGTCTGCAACACCACTAAGCAAGGGGCACCACCAAGCAAGCGGCACCATGAAGACCAAGGAGCTCTCCAAACAGGTCAGGGACAAAGTTGTGGAGAAGTACAGATCAGGGTTGGGTTATAAAAACATATCTGAAACTATGAACATCCCACGGAGCACCATTAAAATCCATTATTAAAAAATGGAAAGAATATGGCACCATAGCAAACCTGCCAAGAGAGGGCCGCCCACCAAAACTCATGGACCAGGCAAGGAGGGCATTAATCAGAGGCAACAAAGAGACCAAATACAACCCTGAAGGAGCTGCAAAGCTCCACAGTGGAGATTGGAGTATCTGTCCATAGGACCACTTTAAGCTGTACACTCCACAGAGCTGGGCTTTACGGAAGAGTGGCCAGAAAAAAGCCATTGCTTAAAGAAAAAAATAAGCAAACACGTTTGGTGTTCGCCAAAAGGCATGTGGGAGACTCCCCAAACATATGGAAGAAGGTCCTCGTGTCGGATGAGACTAAAATTGAGCTTTTTGGCCATCAAGGAAAACACTATGTCTGGCGCAAACCCAACACCTCTCATCACCCCGACAACACCATCCCCACAGTGAAGCATGGTGGTGGCAGTATCATGCTGTGGGGATGTTTTTCATCGGCAGGGACTGGGAAACTGGTCAGAATTGAAGGAATGATGGATGGCGCTAAATACAGGGAAATTCTTGAGGGAAACCTGTTTCAGTCTTCCAGAGATTTGAGACTGGGACGGAGGTTCACCTTCCAGCAGGGCAATGACCCTAAGCATACTGCTAAAGCAACACTTGAGTGGTTTAAGGGGAAACATTTAAATGTCTTGGAATGGCCTAGTCAAAGCCCAGACCTCAATCCAATTGAGAATCTGTGGTATGACTTAAAGATTGCTGTACCCCAGCGGAACCCATCCAACTTGAAGGAGCGGTAGCAGTTTTGCCTTGAAGCATGGGCAAAAATCCCAGTGGCTAGATGTGCCAAGCTTATAGAGACATACCCCAAGAAACTTGCAGCTGTAATTGCTGCAAAAAGTGGCTCAACAAAGTATTGACTTTGGGGGGGGGGGGGGGTGAATAGTTATGCACGCTCAAGTTTTGTGTTTCACAATAAAACATATTTTGCATCTTCATAGTGGTAGGCATGTTGTGTAAATCAAATGATACAAACCCCCCCAAAATCAATTTTAATTCCAGGTTGTAAGGCAACAAAATAGGAAAAATGCCAGGGGGGGGTGAATACTTTCGCAAGGCACTGTAGCTGGCGGGGTGCAGTGGGAGTCTCGCTCTCTCTCTCTCTATTTCTCTCTCGCACCCTCTCTCTTTGCTTCCCTCTCTCTCTCTCTCACTCACTCACTCACTCACTCACTCACGCACACACACACATATATATATATATATATATATATATAGTGATAGCCTGGAGAAGCCAGTCTGTCTAGCAGGCAGAGCAGCAGTGTTGAGTCAGGCGTGCGTGTTGAGGTGTGCTATCAGAGCCACGTTAGGGAGGAGAGGGTGAGCGGCAATGATAAATGGAGGGACACACTAGCAAAAATTGGTGGAGCTGTATGCAAAGCGCTCCATTTTGTTTGATGTGAAACAAAAGGACCACCATGATAAAAGTGCCTGCCAGCCAGCACAGCAAGACAGCAGCCCCTCAGTTGAAGATACACAGCCCCGTGTGTGTGTGTGTTTGCATGCGCACATACAGTGTGTGTGTATGTATCACATTTACATTTGAGTCATTTAGCAGACGCTCTTATCCAGAGCGACTTACAGTTAGTGAATGCATACATGTCTTTTTTTAATTATTTTTTTCATACTGGCCCCCTGTGGGAAACGAACCCACATCCCTGCCGGCCAAACCCTCCCCTACCTTGGAAGACGCTGGACCAATTGTGCGCCGCCCATGGGTCTCCCGGTCGCGGCCGGCTGCGACAGAGCCTGGACTCGAACCAGGATCTCTAGTGGCACAGCTAGCACTGCGATGCAGTGCCTTAGACCACTGCGCCACTCGGGAGTATGTATCTGGCACGTGTATGTCTGTGTCAACTACATTATTATTATATAATTCCCTATACATGCTTTATGTCTGTGCTGTATTATAGAGCTGAAATACAGACATCTAATTTCTATCTCTTGATGAATAGTCTCGGAGAGCTCCCTCCCCGCTTAGGCTAAATTGGACTGTTTAAATGTCCTGCCTACATACCTGGTTTCATTTTAATTGATTTGCTTGTTTTTGAAAGAAACCTCAATACCTACAGCGGCTTGCTAGATTGATAGACCAAAGCCTTTCTTCCACGCAACACATTGTACCCCCACTGAAACCATCTATCAGACACCCACCGTGATTATGTACAAATGGCCTTCATTGGCCATCCATTTTAAAGTGCTACTACCGCAGCATTGTGACGAGACATAGCAAGATGGCGGTCTCTGAAATGACGGCGGCTTTGCCGTCTGAAAGGGATACTCACAATAGCCTTTGTGAAAATTTCACCTCAATAGCCTGCCGTCATTTTCTTTATTTCCTCAATCATTTTTGGTTAATAGATTCCATTTTTGGTGAGTTTGTGAAGTGTTTATCTCTGTGCTGCCGCCTGCCGTAACTCGATTCACGGGCGATTGTTTAGTTGGTTGTCTATTTGCATTTTTGTTTCTGGGGTAATGCTTCACAATCAAGCTCATGCAGATCACCAAGCAAGAGAGAGAGAGAGATGTTAAGATGTATGTGCGTGCATACTTGCTGGTGTCTCTTTGCTGCTGTTTAGGGTGATACGTAAAGACTGTCTAGACGGACTGACCCCTCCTAAGAGCAGACCAGATGAATCAGCCACAGATCTCCTCTCTAACCTCGGCTGGCTCTGTTATCCACCTGTTATCCACCAAGTACATAGTGTCCTACATCTCTCTCTCTCTCTCTTGCTTGGTGATCTTAGGCTTGTGTGCAGCTGCTCAGCCATGGAAACCCATTTCATGAAGCTCCTGACTAACAGTTCTTGTGCTGACGTTGTTTCCAGAGGCAGTTTGGAACTCGTAGTGAGTGTTGCAACAGAGGACAGAAGATTTTTACGCTCTACGCGCTTCAGCACTCGGCGGTTGCGTTCTGTGAGCTTGTCTGGCCTACCACTTCGCGGCTGAGCCGTTGTTGCTCTTAGGCGTTTCGACTTCACAAAAACAGCACTTACAGTTGACCGGGGCAGCTCTAGCAGGGCAGAAATTTGACGAACTGACTTGTTGGAAAGGTGGCATCCTGTGACGTTGCCAAGTTGAAAGTCACTGAGCTCTTCAGTACGGGCCATTCTACTGCCAATGTTTGTCTATGGAGATTGCATGGCTGTGTGCTCGATTGTATACACCTATCAGCAACGGGTGTGGCTGAAATAGCCAAAACCACTAATTTGAAGGGGTGTCCACATACTTTTGTGTATCTATGACCAACAGATGCATATCTGTATTCCCAGTCATATGAAATCCATAGATTATGGACTAATTTATTTATTTCAATTGACTGATATCCTTATATGAACTGTAACTCAGTAAAATCTTGAAATTGTTGCGTGTTGCGTTCATAATTTTGATCAGTATAGTTAGCATTCTAGCTGAATTACATAGTCTCTGGCTGTTTACAGTGAAGGCTGCTTACACTGTGAAACTGTTTGTGATTGTGTGTGTGTGTGCATGCGTCGGGCGTGTGTGTTCATGTGTGTTTTTGTGATTTGTACATTATGTTTCTATTATCAAATGTATTCATTATCTCTAATATAATAACGTATAGATATATGACATAGATAACGTACTATCATTCCTCATGAAGCTTCTTGAGAGAATGCCAAGAGTGTGCAAAGCTGTCATCAAGGCAAAGGGTGGCTACAGAATCTGAAAAATAAAATATATTTTGATTTGTTTAACACATTTTTGGGTTACTACATGATTCCATATGTGTTATTTCATAGTTTTGATGTCTTCACTATTATTCTACAATGTAGAAAATAGTCAAAAATAAAGAAAAACCCTGGAATGAGTGTGTCCAAACTTTTACCTGGTAGTGTAGATATATAGATAACAAAATTATACATATAGAACATTTCTATTAATCACCCATCAGGTGTCAGCCAGTACTGTTACAAAATCAAATAAACACCTCTGCGGTAGAATGGAAAGATTTCTACATCTATTGTACAATGTATTCTTTTTTTGTTGTGTGGTTTAATCCTCTTTTTTCTTTCTTTCCCATCATGCTGTCTTGTGTCGGAGGGTTCAGGGTTTCACCGGGTCGCCTCGACGACGCACACCGCTCTTCCTCCCCACACCGCTCTTCCTCCCCACAAACACACACACACGTTACCATGGCAATATAATTGAAAATCATTACATCTCAAACAAGGATTGTTAAAGTGACTATTCATAATTCTCCTCTCTCACATTTTTTTTTTGGTCCTCTCTTATTCCATTTCTCGCCAAGTGAAAAGGAGAGAAAAATCTATCCATCCTAGCCTGTTGTGTAAGGATAGGCTTTTTTTATTCCCTTCCTCCTTTTCAGGCCGGTGAAGGAAACCAACCTAGTTTAAGAGTTCACTTGAATCTTAAGGGATTCATCATTACATATTTACTGGCTGCAGCTGATATAGCTGTAAGGTTTTACCCAGAACCATTGATCTACTGCGCATGTTCGCTCCCGAGGTTACAGGACGTGCTTATATTTGCATAAGGCCCTGGGCAAGGTTCTTTTTAGCATTGATTGGCCTGTCCATGAGAGCCCGGTGCCTCCTCGCATTGATCGTTTAGTTTTTTCCCGGAGACAGTGCTACACAGAGTTCACATCCAACATCATAGACCTGCCAGGGAAAGAGAGGAGGAGAGAAGAGTGAAAACTTTACCAGTAATATCTTAATAAATTGTCACACTCCTGACTCCTCTCCCTCTGACAGTTAGCAGAGTCAGTTTCTCTTTCACCCTTCTAGTTACCTCCATCCACTCCCTCCTTCTCCTTCTAGTTACCTCTTCATCCTCTCCCTCCTTCTCTACCTTTATCTTCTCATATAATGGTGTGTTCATGCAAATATACTTGTAGTGCACAAAATACACACACATTCATTGGCACACACACACAAACACTCTTCCTCCATCTGAGCCCCACCGTACATGCAGTACCTGGGTCCCAGAGTATTATCAGCTTCCAGCTAAAATCGAACAGCTTCCACCTTCTCCTCCCCTCCAGCCCCCTCCTTCCCTCCTTCCTCACCCTCTATTTCAACCCTTGCTTTCTAACAATGAGAGAGAAATACTCCCCCCCCCCGTCCCCTGATTCTCCTGTCTTTTACATGTTGTTTTTTTCTGTCTCTACACCTCTCTCCATCTCTCCCTCCTTTTCTCTCCATCTCTTCTCAGATTGAACTCGCCACTGATGGCGCAGACAAAGCCAAAGTCATTTTATGCTTTCTCTTTTTGTGTACCTGCACGGTGTCAGAGGGCAAACATGCTAATTTCCCCCCCACACACACACACACGCACTGCGTGGTCAGGCTGGCGTTGCGTGGTGTGTGTAGCAGCAGTGGTGGCGGCGTCGTCAGTGGCTAGACTCCCATGCTGCATCTTTCTTTGTTCCGCTCTCCTAGCTGAGCCCGTCGCTTTGTCTCTCTCCCTCGCTCTGCCTCAGAGGTGAACTCTCCCTCTACACTCCGCCTGAGCCCGACCTCCTCTCTCTCTCTCTCTCTCTCTCTCTCTCTCTCTCTCTCTCTCTCTCTCTCTCTCTCTCTCTCTCTCTCTCTCTCTCTCTCTCTCTCTCCCCCCCCCCTCTCTTACTCTCTGCGCCCTTTTCCCTCTGACGAGTCTTCTTTTCCCTCTGTCTGTGCTGTGAGTGTAACAGTATGTAGTTAGCGATCTGTCATTTAGCTGCTTAGGATAGTGAAGGGGTAGACTGCAGAGAGAAGATGGAAGGTGAGAATGATCGGAGACAACAGATAGCTCAGCCGAATAGCCTGTCTAACGTCTCGCCTTTATCCTACATTTCCTTTTGGGAATACTACCAATTTCAGTGAATCGGAATAGCTACACTCCCATTTAAATACACACCATCAAAAAGTAAATAGAAGGAAATTGACCTGGCCCGGTCTTGTAGGTATTGCTCGATGATATCTAAATGCGAGTGATACGACAGCTTTTACCTGCGACTCACAGCTGGCTGAAATAGTAGAACAGTAAAATAGTAAAAAGTAGAACAGAGAAAATAAGTGGTTGAAAAGATCTCGGGGGAGGAGAGGCGGACCCCGGTACCAATGTCTGTGACTCTGGGTTGACTCTGCAGCCCTCTCCCACTGTCTCTCTCTCTTCTCTACCTCCCTCTTCCCCTCCCTTCCTCCCCTCTCCTCCTGCCTTTCTCTCTCCGTCTCTCTCCATGTCTCTGTGCTGTCTACGTTTATTGTAGAGAAGGTATTTTATGGCACTCTGTAGAAAGAACTTTTGAAATTCCAGGTTGACTTTTTCCCCTGTATGTTTTTGGTAGAGTTTATTTTTGTGGCGTGCAACGTGCACACTTTTCACATGCACTCACAGGGGATAATACTGTCAAGGTAAAGACAGAATATCATACAAGGAAGCTGTCTACTAGTCCATCTGGCAGTGTGTTCTTATTGTGCTATGCTGTTGTGGTGGTATTATATGCGACACCTCACCTTCCAATACATCAAGACCCATGTTTGAATTCTTTACAACTGTTTTTTGTGGGGGTATGTTTAAGTTATGTACCTGCGCTAAAACATATTTAATTTTTAAGTCCGGAAAGCGGACACTGAAAAGAGATGAACTGTTTTATGTGCCATTTTAAGGTTTTATGTGCTGTGAAATATGATGGGGTTGTGAAGCAGCAGAGAGGGAAGAAAAAAATGAAAGGGAGAGAGAACCTCTGCGTCTTTGCCTCCTGGCTTGGAACAGCCTTTGATGTCAAAGCTAGCTCGGAGCTGAATGCGGAACTCACCGAGGTGCAGGCCTTGTTTCACGGTGGGAATCTGAGGCTACGCACTGCACTGTCCATCCCAGAAAGAAAGAAAAAAGACACACACTCACACACAAGCCGATGTGTGTGTAATAGAGGAGTTTGAATTGAGGGGGCGGAGAGATATACAGAGAAAGGGAATCAGACTGACCTGGACCTTTTGCTCTTCTTCTTCTTCTTCTTCTTCTTCTTCTTCTTCTTCTTCTTCTTCTTCTTCTTCTTCTTCTTCTTCTTCTTCTTCTTCTTCTTCTTCTTCTTCTTCTTCTTCTTCTTCTTCTTCTTCTTCTTCTTCTTCTTCTTCTTCTTCTTCTTCTTCTTCTTCTTCTTCTTCTTCTTCTTCTTCTTCTTCTTCTTCTTCTTCTTCTTCTTCTTCTTCTTCTTCTTCTTCTTCTTCTTCTTCTTCTTCTTCTTCTTCTTCTTCTTCTTCTTCTTCTTCTTCTTCTTCTTCTTCTTCTTCTTCTTCTTCTTCTTCTTCTTCTTCTTCTTCTTCTTCTTCTTCTTCTTCTTCTTCTTCTTCTTCTTCTTCTTCTTCTTCTAGCGTGAGCTTCACTACGTGTCTCTGTGTTTGTGTGGGTTTATAACTATATGTTTACATGCTCAAGAATGCCCAAGACTGTGTGCATGGATAAATCATTTGTAGTGTGTCTTAATTGTGCGTATATGTAACCATGTATGTGATCATATACCTGTGTATTAGTGTGTACTTTCACATGTGCTTGTGTCTTTGCCGGTGCGTTTCTCTCTGTTTGGCTTGTCTTGCGTATGTGATTGTGTGGGGCCTGTGTATATGTCCATTCCTCCTGGCTTGTGGCAGTTATTAATTTGCGTGCGTGCACATGCGTGCAAATGTGTGTGTGTGTGTGTGTTGTACAAGTGTGTGTGTGTGTGTGTGCGCAAGCGTGTGAGATTGAATCAGTGGCCAGGCCACGCTGGCTTTAGTTATTCAGCCTGTGTCTCTGTACCTTCTGCATTCAGCTCTTCCTATTAGACGCCTTCACACTCCACCATTCCTCTGGACTCGCTGACATCGGCTTTCATGCATGGCCTGCTATTCTCTCTCTGCCTCGCCTGCCCACATTCTCGCTCTCTCGCTCTTTCTCTCGCTCTCTCTCTCTTTTCGCTCACTTGATCTCTCTCTCACTCTCTCTCACTCTCTCTCTGTCTCAAGCTGCCTGCCTGGAACATTAAAAACATCTTGGCTGTGTCAAAAATCTTCTAATACCCCCCCACCCGTTCCGTTCCTCACCACCTTCCACCCCCCACCCCCCCCAAGCCTATCAGATGTGATGCCACATCCCCTGTGACTCAAACCTCTTCACTCCTCTCACTCTCCACCCATCCCTCCTTCCCTCTCTCTTTTTTTATGTTCGGGGAGATGGTTACTTGATTTGGTCTCATTTCTCTTTGATGAAAACACTAGGGGGCACTGCCTGTCCTTTGTTACCTCTCTCTCCCCATTGCAGGTCTGGATAACTGTGTGTGTGTGTGTGGTGAAGGGTGGCTCTCTCATCTGCTGTAGATCTGAATACATTTAATAATACAATTGCCATTAGGTCTGTGGTATGGCAGCTGAAGTGGTGTAGCACACAGTGGTACATTATGTGTCTGGTCTGATGGTCAACCCTGGCTAGGTGGTGTAGAGGTACATTCTGTGTCTGGTCTGATGCTGAACCCTGGCTCTGGGGTTAATGAAAGAGTCTGGAACAGCGGAGAGGAGAGGAAGGAAAGGAGAGGAGAAGAGAAGAGGACAGGAGGACAGTCAGTCCACAGACACCTAGGTTCACCTCCAGCCCTCAGAGGCCCCTCTCGGTGACAGGCTCTCATTCCCCTCTCCATCCCCAGGTTTCCACTCTGTCCCCTGGGTGACACTGTGTATGACACTGGGTGTCTGTTTTGTGGCCGCCGTGCACACAGAGCTGGCCAGGTCATTAGCAGAGAAAGAGAAAGGCCCGTTAGGCCGGAGGCTAGCGTTACCGCCTGGAACCTGGGTCGGGGCAGGGCATCTAGCCGAGCCCAGAGAGGAACACTCCCGAAGAGCACAGAGTACATGCCTTTGTTTCCACTTAACTAGTTTATCACAAGCTATTGAACAAAAAATATATAATGATCAGGCCTTGTCGTGGATATGTATGCGTATACTGTATGTCGTTACTGTATGGATTTGATTTATATCTAATTTGCTAATTTTCCTTTGGATATGGCTGTTTTTGTGACAGACGGTAGAAGTTAATTATTGATTTGGGTGGAGTTATTTTAAAGGGGTGGAGAAATCCGAATATATTCTTGATTGGGTTAATTGGCACATATAGTCCAGGCACTGTATGGAGGTGGCTGAGTGTATTGTGTAGATGTGTCAAACCCAGCACAGAACAAAGAGGCCTGCACAAACTGCCATGAAGCAGTCTCTCACATCACTGTTCTGAAAATATACACTCGAAACACACATACACTCACACGCAGCCTGAAAATGACAAGATAATCACCACATTTAAACTTACCTTCAGCACTGTGTAACTGTCTTCCTCAGAGAGACAAACTAATAAATAAACTATTTTCTTTTCAAATGTCCTCCACCAGTGAAGCTCCTAATTACCATAACCTGACAAAGACCTGACAGAGCCTTAATAGTTAAAAAGGTAATTTGACTAGAAGTGGAGTTTGGGGGGGAAAGGGTCACTCTGTCCCCCCCCCCCGTTTAATGGTTTATCCCTCGTTCTTTAGAGGACTTCTTCTTTACGTGATTGAGTGACAAGGTCTTTTCCCAAATAGCATCTTCGGTAATGAGAAATAATTGACTCACTAATCAAAAAAGTGTTTGTGAAATCCACAAACCCTACTACTGTCATTTTCTCTGTCATTTGGAACAGAATTGACGCGGCTCATCCTAGCTTCAGGCCTTAGCACTTTGATTTAATTGCATTTTTGATAAGATGAATATAGTTTGGGTCAGAATGCCCCCCCTTTCTTATAGCTTTTATTGTCATCAACAACAGCAGTGCTTTTAAAAGTAGAACAACTAGTTCTATACTTTTTGTTGCACACTCTTGAGATTTACGTTAGGATCATTACCAAAATAGGGGATGAAGAAGAGTGTTGGTGTTTTATATACAAGGCTATATGTGTCAGTCTTTTAGTGTATCTTAGTAACTGTCTGCATGAAATCAAAGCTTTACATTGAAGCAATTGTGTTTCTGTATCATGAGATAATAGTTTTAGTTATCAGATTTAAATTAAGTGTGAATAAATGAGAACAAAAATTGCATTTATATTTACCATAACTCATTGTTTACGAGTTGTCCATTTCAAGTATTTTGTTGTGGCAAAGCAACAAAGCAATTAATAAAGTATTATTATTATTATCATTATTATTATTTAAAAGTTTAGAAGAGGAAATAATATTACTTTTCTGATCTCACCTTGCACATTTTACTATATGAACTTTGATTAAACGGGAAAATGTATTAAATAAATGATAAATAATATGGTCCAAATCATTTCGTAGTCCAGTATTTCATTAATTTAGATAATGTCTCATGGATCCGGTTAATTTCCCCTTGAAGCAGGTAGTTTGAGAACCTTCTCTTCTTTAATTTAAAACTTTGATTAGCTGTTTGACTTTAATTTAGATCAAGGCACTATTTCTATGTTCTATTCAAAACGTTCAGACAGGGAAAGTAATGTATACGTCTAAAAATACCCACTATTTTTACCCATTATATTTTTGTAGTTGATACCAATGAAATACAGTGGGGTCAGAAATGATTGGATGAACCAAGATGAGCAAAAAAGACTCTAAAATAAATAACACAAATACTGAGCCATATTTTATGCTCCAATTTTTTTTACAATTATGTTATTTTATACTAATATAATGGCTCAGGTAATAGATTTTTGTTTAATAAGTCATGTTTTCTTCTCAAAATGATAGGGGTCAAAATTATTGGCATCCCTGTTTTCAATACCTTTCAATACATCACCTTACGAGGATAACAGCACTGAACATTTTTCTGAAATGTTTTATGAGATTGGAAAACTAATTAACCATTTCTTTCTGGTTTTTGATGTGTGCTTGGGGTCATTGTCTTGCTGGAAGATCTTGCGGTCAGGTAGAATAGAATTATTTGGTCATGCACACCAGTGGTGGGTTTGGCATTGAAATGAGAATGCATGAGCAGAAAATAACCCCATACCTACTGTAAAATATGGTGGTGGATCTTTGATGTTATGGGGCTATTTTGCTTCCACTGGTCCTGGGGACCCTTGTTAAGATCAATGGCATCATTAACTTTACCCAGTACCAGGACATTTTAGCCAAAAACTTGGTTGCCTCTGAATCTTGGCTGCAAGTGGATCATCCAGCAAGACAATTACCCCAAGCACACATCAGAATCCACAAAGAAATTGTTAATTGACCGTAAAATCAACATTTTGCATTGGCCATCTCAGTCTCCAGACTTCAACCCCATTGAAAACCTGTGGTTTGAATTGAAGAGGGCAGTCCATAAGCGCAGACAAAGGATATCAAAGATCTGGAAAGATTCTGTATGGAGGAATGGTCTAAGATCCCTCCCAACGTGTTCCCAAATCTCATAAAACATTTATGAAAAAGGATCAGTGCCGTTATCATCTCAAGTTATTGAAAACAGGGGTGCCAATAATTTTGACCCATATCTTAATGAGAAAAATATTTATTACTTGTTAAACAACATCTCCTTCTCTGAGCAATTCTATTAGTATTTTTTTTGTTGTTGCTCACTGTATATATTTTGTTTGTTTGTTTGGCCGATTGAATGCTTTCCTCTTAATAATAGTAACTACTTTTTCTCTTAGATTGGCAATATAGCAATATAGGGGTGGTGGACTAAACTATCTTTAGGATGGGATAATTGAGAAGTTTTACTTTGTGGGACAATTATACTTCTAGGAGTCTTACAGCATATTTGTAACTCTCTCTCTCTATCTCTCTATTCTCTCCCTTTCTCCCTCCATGTCTCACCACTCAGTCTCTCACGCCAGTTAAAAGATGGCTGGTGGCTATGGGAAGTTAATTTCAGATTGTTATATATATTAATTAATTTCAGTTGGCTCTCTCCAGCTCACTATCCCTCCTTGGAGGACAGGGGGTTCACCGAGTCACTTTTTTTTTTTTGGGGGGGGGGGGGGCTGCAGACTCCCTGCCCCTGGGCTGAGGAGGCGAGTGTGTCTGAAGGAATGGCTGATAACTGAAGGGAGGGAGAAGTATTTTGTCACAATCGTTTTCTTCTTCTTTTTTTTTCCATTTGAGCCATGTCTCAGAGATGGGCCGAGTGCCCCTGAAAGTTTAAACAAAATGCCTCCCCTGAGAGTCCAACGCAGAAAGCCCTTTTAGGGGGGTGTCACACAAACACACACACACACTTACCTTACCCTTAAGTGGTTAAGAACGTTGGGCCAGTAACCGAAAGGTCGCTGGTTCGACTCCCTCAGCCGGGCAAAGTGGAAAGATCAGCCGTTCTGCTCTTGAGCAAGGCAGCGACAGGGCGCCGATGATGTGGACGTCGATTAAGGCAGCCCCCTGCACCTCTCTGATTCAGAGGAGTTGGGTTAAATGCTTAAGACACATTGCTGTTGAATGCATTCAGTTGTGCAAATGACTAGGTATCCCCTTTCCCTTACGTATTCTTATCTTTGATGATTTTGTATTGTTGTTGCATGGTGTATACCATGTGTATCCTGTATGTATGGCTAATAAAACTTGAAACTTACCTGACCTGCCAGTGTGCTCAGGGAATGGCGTCTCTGGATTTAAAGGAAACAAGCTGTGATTATCTTGTAACTCCTCCCTGGTTAGGAGGGACACTGTCTGAGGTGAAATATAGTTTAATTAGACCGTTTATAAACTCATGAGCTTATAGTTTGGGACACTTGTGTACTGACAGTTGACAGTGATACTGTTTATTTCAGTGACAACATGTTGCAGCTCTCTCTTGTGAAGGGAGCAGTGAGTCTGTGTGAGTGGAGATGGACAGGGCTGCTGCAGCATTGCCGCGTTGTGGATATTTAACACGTTAGCTTTGGCAGAGTTGTGTGGTGTGAAAACACACTGATTTCCTAAGTGCCAATCATATCAGCCTCGCCGTGAGAGAGGAAGCAGAGAGCAAACATCTGTGTGTGCTTGTGTGTGTGTGTGTGTGTGTGTGTGCCACTGGTAGCAGACTGGCCCGTGTCTGTCTGACTTTCTGTCTGTGTGTGTGAGGGTGACCCTCCTTCCCTCCCTGGGTTCAAGAGGCCATGGCTTCTCCTACATGTCACTATCACCCTGAGTTACGACACCAGGGTCTCTACCTCTCTCTCCCCTGCCTCCCTCCTTCTCTCCCTTCATCCATCCCTCCTTCTCTCCAGCCGGGAGTCACCCATCCGAAACGATGTTAAAACAGGGTCATCCCCCGCGTGCACTTAAAGGGTGTCAGTTTAACCTGCTCTGAAATACTTACGGCTATTATTATATCTTATAAATCATTAAGAAAGTTTAATTATACGAACATTTCATGGAGGAAATGTGCAAGATGACACATGGGAAGGATAATTTAATGGGCCAGCAAGTCCCAGCACTGTGAGAGAAAATATTGAGGTTAGGTTTCTTTTTTACTGCACTGCCGTAGGGGTGGGGAGACACAGAGTTAGAGAGAAAGAGAGAGAGACAGTGAGGCCTCGTCAATATCCACAGCATGTTAAAATAACTTCTCATTTCACTCTTTAGACCAGGAGGCTATTCTTACTCCCGGCCAGTCAATTTTGGAGTGATGAAGATGTTGTCGTTGTACCTTGGCTCGGAATCACTTTTCTTAAGTAAGATATCTCCTAATTAACGATAGACTTTAATTAGCTACACCCAGGCTGTAATTTCACTTTGTTAAAAAAAATGCCTCATAATTAGAAATTAATGTTAGGAGGAATTCTGAAGCCCTTTACACTCGTACCAGTATATGGGTTTAAAATGGCAGATTTGGGCACTGCTAAGTGCCTAAATTGGAACTCAGTGGCTGTACAGTAACATGCTATAAATGACGTCAGAGCTCAGGGTCTCCGCTTCACAGCTCTGTATGGGTTTTGACTGACAGCCGTTCTGAACTTGAGCACTGCACGCAAACAAAAAGTTGTCCCCATCCCTCTCGCTAATTAGACAACTTTTGCAAATGTTTTGTTGTCTGAATGAGGGAAATGCTGCAAATTAAGACGACTCGATGCATTTTGAAAGATGAGTTGTTGAGGATTATAATAAATACCGCTTTGATGTCATAAAAGCAAGCCAAACACCCGTGAGTCCAAATGTGCACTTCACATTTCCATATCATAAAACTCATGTCATATACAGTGTCAACGTTAATGATCACTATGTTTGATGTACAGTTCCAAGATGACATGGCGTCATACCCTGGGTAGTTCTGAACAGAATGAGCCTATGTTTGTCTATTGTGAAGAAACTTTGCTGCGGAACACACACCTGAATGCACTAATGCCTCCTTTCTATGCCCACCAACATTATGATCTGGTTCTCTGAATTGCCTTGTGAAAGCCTAACACTGTAAGATCGTATTTTATAACGTAGCTAGCCGTGTTGGAAATACAACAAGCTTTCAAATGATGCCCACCTGACCCAGATTGCGATTTATAATGGTCAGTTTTGGGATTTAGTAAATAACAACTAATTGTGTGGTGGCGGGGATGCAAGGTTGTGCTCTAAACAAAACATTTACAAGTGTACTTGCTTTAGTTCCTCAACAGCACATCTAGGAGAGCTAAAAAAAAAAGCACCTCATAGTTGAAGGCTCTTCTTTGAGTCATAAAAGTACATTAAAATGACTTAGGAACTGTGGACACTCTGGAGAGGTGTGTAGCCACGTGGAGACACCAGTTAGTCCTCTCATTCAAGCCCTTGTCATTTTTTTGTCTTATGTTGCACCTTCCCCACATTATCCAGGAATAGTCTTATCATGTTTCTGAATGTATCCAGAGTATTTTCAGATTTCGTTATCAACAAATGCTGCGAAAAGTACAGTAAATGTAAAATGCACACAAAATCAAGTGTAATGTTTGGATTCAGTCTTGTGTCTGGTGAACTGTTGTGTCCTCAACTTTGGTCTAATAATTTCCCCATAATCTCCTAAACTGTTCCCTTTCAATTGCTACCAGGTTTATGCATATGTGTTTCATATTTCTTCTGTAAGAAACATTTCAATTTAGCCCTATCCATATAGGCCAATTCCCATGAGTGTAGAGGGTTAATTGATGTTCCTAAACACATATATAAATCGAAGAGTTAAGTTGCTAATGTTCTATATTACTAAGAAACTCTATAAAAAAGCTCTATAAAATGGGAACGTAATTGTGTTTATTACATTGCTAGGTGTTTTTTCGAGCGTGGTTATTCTACAATAATAGATTCAGTTAATGACAGTGGAACATCTGCTAATTCATTCAAAAGTTAACAGTTATTATCATACCTGTGCAGATGTTAATAGGAAATTAATTGAATGCAGGCTGGTATATAAGCAGACATGAAAATACCTAGAAATGTCCTGTTCTGCCGTCGTTGTTGTTGTTGTTGTTTGGGATGTAAGTGATACATGAAATGTCTCTTTAATCAGACGTCTGTCAATCCAACAGGAATTACTCTGGGTTTCTCTGAAGTCAATTGAGTCGATATTATTAAGAACTTTGTGGAACTATTACTGAAGTAAAACATCAGTATAGAGATGGAAGAGCAGCTACTAATAATATTTAGGAATTATAGAAGATTTCTTTATTTAGCCAGATTTACACAGTGTTGGAGAGATATACTGACGACAGAAAGAAAGTGCGCGTGTTAGACACATACGTGTCCCCACTCAAACACACATGCAGACACACACACACACACACACACACACACACACACACACACACACACACAGCTGCCTCTCCTCAACCAAGTGTATGTGTCATCAGGAGCAAACAGCCATGACCAGCTGCTCAGATTGTCTTTGCCACGTTTTCTCAGCGTGGATGCACATTACCTGACACACACACACACACTCACACACACACACACACCAAGCGAGTCTATACACACACTCTCACACACACACCAAGCGAGTGTACACACAGGTACGCACGCACACTGAGAGCTACAAAGAGGCTTGTAAGCAAAAGATACCATTGTTTCCACTGATCAGGGGTTTCCTTGCACTAGTGCACCATTGTGTACGAACACTCCCTGCCCGTGAGCAGAACATAACCCTCCCTTTCCATCCTATCTACCCCTCTCTCCTCCCTCCCTCATCTGTCCTCCCTTCCTTTTGTCCTCTTGTTTTCCATGGGCACAAGCAGGGCAATGCGCCCGCAACCGCTGCGTTTCCTGGCACGCTGCTCCTTATCCTCAGCCTTTTGTTTCCAGGAGGCGGTCGCCATTTTGGGGAACTGCTGTGTCAGTAAATATTTACTGGGCTTCCCTTTCCTGCTGGCCCCCGCTGACGTGTGTGTGGCGAGTCCCCCCCCACCGCTCCATGTCCGGCACTGTCACTCACCAACGCCTGCGATACCCCCCTTGCCCCTGGACCCCGCTCCCCTCGCCCCTGTCTCCACCACCCCTCCCCAAACCCCTGCACGCGGCCGGCCTGCTCTGCCTGAGGAAATGGAGGAGGAAGTTGTTGCGGCACTCTCCCAGTCGGTCGGTCGGACAGTCGGTCACTCTCCTCTCCAGCTCACCTAAATCACACCAACGCCAGAGTTCACTAAATGGAGGGCCAGGAGAGTAATGGCCCTAAATGCATGTGACCTTAGTGCTTTTTTGACCTCTGCACGGCTCCACGTGCAGATGCACGCACCCACACACACACACACACACACTCCCACTTGCTCCCTGTGGTCCTGTGGCCTCTTGTTGGAGAGGGCTTCCTTCCTGCCGTGAAAACAAAGGATGCCAGGGACCTGAGTGGACCCGGGGGCCCGGGGCCGGGCCATCAAAGCAGGGGAAAGCCCTCATGTTGTCTCTTCCTGTAGAGGGTGTCAGAGCCTGGGGCCATCTGCCTGTGTTTTCACAGCCAGGCCAGGGGTGACGACCAGGAGGCCCCAGGGCTGACCCGGGCCCCCCCCCGACCCAGTCATAGGGCAGCCATCAACTCCCTCGTACCCCCCTACTGGGTAAGAGTCAGGCCAGTTCAGAGAGGTCAGCACATTACGGCTCTGCGCCGCTCTGGACAGCTTTCTGTTTCACCTCACAGGCTGTCAGTAGAGGAAACTGACCAAAACGACCACCTCCCCGCCTGTCCTCTAACTGGTATGGCTGTCACCTCTACAGTGCTTCAGTCTTCTGTCCTGTCAAATCCAGACTGGGATGATCAAGTTGCCAGTGTTTGATTATGGCTCTAATGTGTCCAGCTCCCCTCATTGATTTATGTAAAATCTGCCTGGGGTTGTCACAACACAAGTCAGGGTTTATGTTTGTTTGACCAGCAGCGACTTCGCAAAAGCCTACAAGCTGTGGTCGTATGTGTGTGTGTGTGTATATAAATGTGTGCTTGTGTGAGTGTGAGTGAATGAGTGTTTATGTGTGTGTTTCTCTTTGTAAGTGTGTGTGTTTGTGCAATCCTCTCCCTCACTGGCAGCAGTTGGACAGTTAATCAATCAAATATTTAAGCAGCACTCCAGCGCTTTGTGAGTAGTCCTAGATTATCCCCCACTGTTGGCAGCAGTTAGGCCCTCGATCGGGTGGCAAACAACCCCACCATCTCCACAGACCCAGGGTGCTTCTCTCTCTCTCTCGGCCGCCAAGACTCCATCCGCTCTCCCTAGTAATTGTAGCCGTTTGCTAGTTTGATGATTTGGTGGGGAGCGGCGCTCTCTTAAAAGGCCTCGTTTACATCCCCTTCTCTCTATATCCTTCCCCAGCACTGTATTCCCAGCCCCCCTGGGGAAGTCCATTGTGGATTACCATTCAGTTTTCACCCAATTATCCACTGGTTTTCTCTGCATTTGACACATAATTATCAAAGCCCTAAATAATTGTCTTTATTATTGCCAGTGTTTAGATGGAGGCTGGAGCGCCGGCGCTAGCATCATAGAGAGGGAGAGAGTGGAATGGAAGAGTATTTATCTCGGCGAGAGATGGCTTCGCGTGCAGTTAAATACAGCCTCGTCTGTTATTTCAACCCGACATCCGACGCCTCATCCTGATAAATAAACATGATTAATACGTCTTGTTTTTTCTCCCTTCTGCTTCTTCGTCTTCCTTTCCCACTCAAGATCACGGGTAAAAATACGATTTGGTGCTGCAAAAGTCCTGCAATTAGCTGGCTTTGTGATGGGAAGCAGCTTAAAGCGCTAAACACTGTATTTTACTGTAGAGGCCATGTGAGAGGTCAGGGAGTGGGGGAGAAAAGGGGGTTGGGGTGGATGGAGGAACGGGGTGGGGTATTTCATAGAACTCGTCATGGAGATTGTCAGAAACTGGATTTAGTGGAAATCTGTTGGCCAAGTAGGTCGGCATTTGACTGTTTTTCAAGGCCTTTTAGCCTCTTAGTCTGTATATGATATGACATTGCTGTAACGAAATCAAGAGAAGGAGAGTATTGGCTAGTATGTGAGGGAGTTCATCCACTGTTGTTTCAGTGGAACGGAGAAGGGTGGGCTGTTGATGTGCTCTTGCCTTTTGATTGTACTTGTCTTGTCAGCGTGTTTTGGGATGTAGTCATGGCCTACGTCTTGCACGGTCGACAAATGTTGTGACTTCCTTTCTTAATACACGTAACAACACAGCTGTAGTCTTTGTTGACGTCCACATCCACCTTCTGTGGATCCTCCCCCCCCCCCCCCAACTCTCCTGTTCCTCACCCCGTCTGCTTGCATCCAGATGCTGTGGTGTGAATGGAAAGGGCACGTGAATGTCTCAACATCTGTCTGTTGGTTTAGTGCAACAAGTATTTCCACATGTTTCTCGTACTGTCGAGGACTGATGAAAACAGCTGTCCTGAATCCTTTCCTCGCTACATGGAAGCAGAGCTGGAGGTCTGCTCAAGGCATTTTCAAGTATTGTGGTGGCAGCATCATGTTATGGGTATGCTTGTCATTGGCAGGAACTGGGGAGTTTGTCAGGATCAAAAGAAATATGAAAGGTGCAAAGCCCAGATATTTTTTTAAACATTTTTAGTCATTTAGCAGACGCTCTTATCCAGAGCGGCTTACAGTTAGTGAGTGCATACATTTTCATACTGGCCCCCCGTGGGAAACGAACCCACAACCCTGGCGTTGCAAGTGCCATGCTCTACCAACTGAGCTACAGGGGACTATAGAAAGTTAGAGGAAAGTTAGAGGAAACCCTGCCAGTGTTTTCTGAATACATAACCCTGGGATAGAGGTTTATTTTTCAGCAGGACAATTGCACACATTTAAATGCCAAAGACACACCAGAATGGCTTTCCAAGAGGTGTTGAGTGTTCCTGAATGGTTCAGCCTTAGTCCTCACTTAAATCTGCTCGAAAATCAGAGACAAGGTTTGAATATTGCTGTCCATCAATAACCACTGTTGCATCCACCGTTTTTCTGCGAGTAATGTCAAACCGTAGAAAAAAAAATCACGACAGCTGTGATAGAAACAGGAATTTTTTGTACAATTTTATAAATGCCGACAGATAATTTGTTTGTTCGACATGGTGGGATATTTTCGTGTCAGTAAAATGAATTATGCGAGAAATGATGGTGGAATTATTGATATAATAACGATCATATCAAAGTAAACTTGGAGTAATGTGATAATATGGTATGTGGTCCTCCCACTACGACTCGGGAAACCATGCAGTGTATTAGGCTATAGATGAAGTAAGTTATGATGAACTTCACAGGGTTGTGAAAGTGCACTGGGATGAGTTTGATGCTCCATTCCAATAAATATCGAGGGTCTTATTCTGGTGACATGATGATCGATGCTTGACTGCCGTTTTTCACAAATATTTGTTCTCGCTCTTATCCATAACAATCTGATGTAGACTAACATTTTTTTATTTACATTTTAGTCATTTAGCAGACGCTCTTATCCAGAGCGACTTACAGTTAGTGAGTGCATACATTTTTCATACTGGCCCTCGACAACCCTGGCGTTGCAAGCGCCATGCTCTACCAACTGAGCTACAGGGGACTAACCTACCCGCACTGTATCTGCAAGCTGTTGGCAGGAGCGCACATGCCAAGACTGGAGAAGGCACATTTGCTATTTAACGCAACAGTTTTTGTTACAAAACTATCGGTAGAGTTGAAAATACGATGGAAACACATTGAACTGTAGATACCCATAGATTTCCAGTCATTGTGCTAACGCTAGTTAGCATTGGCTTGCAAAACTAACTCCAACTTCCTCCATACTCGACACAGAGACATACATTTTTTATCCACAAGTTTGTCTGACTCTGGGGAAGTAGATAAAGGGCCTCATTGCCAAAATCCCAAAGTATTTTGATTGGTGGAAGCACACCACTGGTGGGATTTTAGAATATTTGCATTAAAATCTGTCGCCAATTGGATGGAAACCTATCTATCTATACTGACAATCCAACACACACATACACATGCATATTGACGCCACACACACACACACACACACACACACACACACACACACACACACACACACACACACACACACTGACACACTTTCACACATCACATATGCTGCTGCTACTCTGTTTATTATATATCCTGATTGCATAGTCACTTTTACCCCTGCCCACATGTTCATACTGTATTACCAACAATTACCTCAACTACCTCCTTCCCTGCACATTGATTTGGTGCTGGTACTCCTTGTATATAGCAGCATTGTTTTTATTGTGTTACTATCTCCTTTTTTATTTAGCAGATATTTGTCTTACTTTTTAACTCTGCATTGTTGGGAATGGGCTCGTAAGTAAGCATTTCACTGTAAAGTCTACACCTGTTGTATTCGGCGTCTGTGACCAATAAAATTTGATTTGATCTAGCGACTCCCAACTACATTTACTGAGCTTGAGCAATTTTGACAAAAACAAAGGATACGTTGCCCTAAGAGTTGTGCAATTTAGTAGAATCTTATTCAAAATGTTTCACAGCAGTAATGTCTGCCAAATGTGCTTCCACCCAGTATTAACGCTGGGGTGTGGAGACATACGCACTCAAGACATCTTTGTTTTTAATTTTTAATTAATTTGATTTTCACTTATAATTTTTCTTTCACTTTGGAAATGTGAAGTAGGTTGTATACATCGCTAAGAGAAAAATCTAATGTAATCCTTTTGTGGATGTCACTTTTAGGCAGCATAATTTGAAGACTTCAAGGGTGTGTACACGTTCACTAGGCACTGTAACTGCTAGCCTAGCTATGGGCCATAGGCTAGCCCACCCAAGCATTGAACAGCTTCCTTGCTCACCATATAGGTTAGATACACATAGAGTTAGGGCTTAGGGTCTATGGCGTTAGTATGTGGCTAACTACACTCCTGAGGCTTGGTTAGCCCTTAACCACTTAGTCCCAGCATGTGTAGCATAGAAGTTGTTTTTACCGTTTCTACTGTTGTTCTACTGTTTTTCCTCTTGAGGTACTGTGTGAACATGAGAGAGTTGAAGAGTTGAGGGTGAGTCCGATAGATCTCCTCCTTGTCTGGCCAGAGTCTCTCTCTCGCTCTCAGACGGGCAATGAGTATGGCATCAGACAACCTCTGGTTCTCTCTCACTCATAAGGTGGTGGTAGACAGTATTATTGGGCTGTTGTTTTTTTCTTTCTAACTACTTCTCTCAGCTAAGAACGGCGCCTAAATGTACAGGTTGGGTGTTGATTTAGATGCAGTGTGATTTAGTGGCCCAATAATAGCTTGATGTAATGCTGTTTTGTGACCCATAGCATATGAATGCCATTTATATCATTGTAGATATGCAACTTAGGGTTGCAAAGGGCTACCAGCTCTCACAGTTGCACGTCAGAATTTGATGTTCTTCCGTGCTTCTCAAACGTCAAATTTAGAAGTTGTTCCAAACGTCAAATTTCAAAGTGTTTAAGGTTAAGTTTAGGCATTAACTCCAAATGGTTAAGGTAAGGGTTAAGGTTTGGGATAGGCTTAAAACAAAAATATCAAAAACAACTTTCTGTTGCTGTATTCGAACTTGCAACCTTTGGAATCAGAGGGAAACCTACTTGAAGGTAACAGCGCTCATTGTTGCCCCTAGTGGCCAGTTTCCATCTCCCAACGTTGATTAGATGATTTTTTCCTTAATTTGGCAATTTACTTTTGAACCATATGGTCTATCTACTAGAAACCCATGGACAATATGGACACAGATATAAAAAATTCAAATATAAATTACCAAAATGACCATAGATTACCTGTTAATTACCAAAATTACAGAAGATTCTGGAAACTTTAGTAAATTAACAGTGGCTTCACAACCCTATACACACTTTATTTGAATATGTCTGCTTCAAGAGTTGAAGGAATATGAGCACGAATACAGGGTCAGACATTTGCTCTCTCTCTGGAAAAGAGTAGAAACACAGGCAGTTTTGTGGAGCCTGGAGTTTTGACTGGGTTGGTAAAGTCATGTGCTTAGTGTTTTCCATGGGCACTGCACTGTCTCCAGTCTCCTGGCCTCTTGGAGAACCCTATACTCCGGGATTAGCCCTTTTGGCTAGCACTAGAAGAAACGGCCCTTGACTGACACCTCCAGTTTTAAAAGGTTGACTTTGCTGCTCCCTCGGGCCCTGTTCTGCCAGAGGAAAGATTTGCAAGCTTTGTGTGTGTGTGTATGTGTGTGTGTGTGTGTGTATGTCTACTGTGTGTGTGTGTGTGTGTGTGTGTGTGCGTGTGTGTGTGAACTAGCTTAAATGTGATAGTGTGTATCTGCTTCTGCATGTGCAAGTGCAAGTGCAATGTCCTATGTGTATATGTGTGCGTGCGTGTTCACGCTCCGTGTGTGTTTGTGTGTGTGTGTGTGTAAAAGTGCATGCACGTCTGTGTGTGCGTCTACCATGTGTGTGTAAAGCCTCGCCGTCTCCGTCCTGGTGAAGATGCTCCTGAAGAAGCCTTATCAGCTGGATTATATATTAGTCGTTAGTGCCTTAATAGAGTCAATGTATCTCTATACACTTTAATTCAACTAGCCTACCAGGATTGATTCAAATACAGCTCACAGTCACTTTGATGTACAGCCGGCTGTGGGCAGCTGGACTAAATACATCCAGTTAAAGTGATTGTTAACCTATTGTTACCAGACCTGTTCTTTATTCTTCCCGGTATAATCTTAAGGGAACCTGTTTAAAATGGCTACTCCTGCTCCTGTGGGTGGAGGGGCTTATTGTAGTGTGCCGTGGTATATAACGAGTCCTTTGTGAGACATTTTCCTTCCGAAGCTGACATTCAGGAGGGAATAGCGGCGAGTGCGGACGACTGATATTAGAATGGGACAGATTGGGGGGGGGGGGGGGGGGGGGCATTCACACGGACGTGACAAGGACACTGAGCTCTGCACTGTTCTGCTCTGCTCGTGTCACATCCCACACTGTAACACACAGCTAGGCTAGTCTTACAGGGGGTATGGGGGCTGCTGATCTGTACTGGGCCACCTACCTTCACAATTCTGATCACCCACAAAGCATCTCGGAGTAGTAGGGCTGATCTAGGATCTGTCCTTATAATCTTATTCATTATGATCTAAAAGTGACAACTGATCGTAGATGATCACTCCTACTCTCAGATGCATTGTGGATATGGGACCATGTCTGTGTACTGGTACCACCTAACCTCACTTCTGAGCAGGTCTCTAATAATGAATAGTGCCTGTGTTCCACTACTAGGACCATAATCTCTGTTAGTAAAATCTCGCACAATTTGGTCAGCTGCGTTATTATCTTCTGTGTTCATATGTGTTAGAAATTAAGAGTTCCGGCAAAAACAAAGTCTCCATCCTCGCAAAATGAAACTCAGCCAAAGAGTCATTGATACTGTTATGCTACTGCTCCAACACTGCCTGGTACATCGACATGGTGAGCAACACGAAGGTGCTTAAAGCTCGCTTAATCTCTCTCTCTCTCCCTCTCTCTCTCTCTCTCTCGCTCTCTCTCTCTCTCTCTCTCTCTCTCTCTCTCTCTCTCTCTCTCTCTCTCTCTCTCTCTCTCTCTCTCTCTCTCTCTCTCTCTCTCTCTCTCTCTCTCTCTCCCTCTCTCTCTCTCTCTCTCTCTCCCTCTCTCTCTCCCTATCAGATGATTCAGAGAGAGTCACAGGTGAAGAACAGGGTGTGTGCTGTGGCCATGACCGACTCAATCCACAACATCTGGCACCAGGATGCCAGCAAGAGCATCCAGGAGTGGCTGCAGCAGGTGAGATGACACACACACACACACCAATGGGAAATTGACCTAATGCTCCCTCACTTTCAGTGGCTGGACCACAGTGAAAACAAGAGGCAATATGTAGCCTAACTCCTTCCATTATTCTGAGATTCCCTATTTCCTACAAGCAAAGACATAGTAATGATTTGCTAGGAGAGAGCAGACCGGAGCAAAGGCTACTGTTGCATCACATGTCCAGCTATAAGCCAATTGTTTGCTTGTTTTCCCTGAATCAATCCAGCCCCCACCCCCACCCTCCTCTTCTTTCTTCTTTGTGGCGGACGGACGTCAATGAATAAGCCAGACGGTTGGCCTTCTCCAGTGTGTGTGTCTGTGTCTGCGTGGATCGCTTTATTTTAGCGCTCGCCCTTTCTGGTGTGACCTCTGCGCCGTAGACAGCACCTGGGCTCACTCAGTATGCACATACAGATGAGAGACACAGCCACCGCCAGAACTACAGGGGAGCCAAAGATGCAAATGTCACACACACATTCACACCTCACCATCACACTGGCCAGTCGTCGCATATGTCACCTTTTTCTGAATCTCCTTCTTTCCTTTCTTAATGTTCTGTCTTTTATCCTGTCTTTTTTTGTGTTTGTGTGGGGGGGGGTGGGGGGGGGGGGGGGGGGGGGGGTGGATAGGTGTCCCTTAGTTGGGTGTTGGTCTGAAGGTTTTGGGCTTCAAGGTTGTGTTGGCCTTCTTTTTGCTGGATTTACTATTACTGATTAATTGGAGGAATGGCAGGAACGGCGCATAATTGGACCGTTAAGTGATTTCTATTTGTGATGATTACCCAAAACAATAAATCTCTAATAGCCTACTAGCCCCATGATGGAGAGAGAGGAGAGAGTTCACTCTCTTTTAGTTAACCCTTACCGCTCCATCCAGCACTCGGACACATAGACATAGGCCTGCTTAAAGAAAGGGCTTCCGCTTAGAAGGACAGGTGCATTAACATGTAACTACTGAGACAAACAGGCTTGCACACTAACAAACACACACAGGGCCGCTCTCTCAGACAGACAGCATGGTGTCAGAGTGGGGTCTGGGAAGCTGCTGGTTAAGAACCAATGTCAGTGTGGGGATTTGATTCAGTCCTAAATCTAATTGCTCCTAGTGATTAAAGTAGAGGCTATGGGCCTTCCATCTACAGTAGTCAGTCACTGAGAGCCAGGCCACAGTCTCTTTGTGTTGCTGTTGAAGCACCTCGCCTCCGTGTTTATCCCTCACTCTCTCCTGGTGTTTGGCTCGGCATGATCGCACACAAGTGTGTGTGTGTGTACAGGCGTAGACACGCACACACACACACACCCCCACCCCCTGCAGGGCCTCTGTGGTGACTATACCTCAATCAGGTGACCTTACAACACAGCGAGATCCCAAACATATCTCTATCTCTGTCTCTCTCTCACATACACACAAACACACACACACACACACACACACACACACACACACACATCCTCTATATTTATATCTGGAGCATTATTCAGGTTCAGTGGCAGCTCCCCCTGGTGTAGCGCCGTCTGGGCTGCCCTCCCAGCAGGTGTGTGTGCGTGCGTGTTAGAGTAGCACTCCCAGCGGTGTGGCACTCCGCTCCTGTCGGACGGCGGTAATTCCCTCCCCCTGGGGGTCGTGGGGTTAGGGATGAAGGGAGGGGAGAGAGGAGCAAAGAGAGGGATTTAGAGATCAGCGCGCGCTGGGACAGGTGATATAGAGCTAATGGGTCAGACAACGGGCAGGTGACGTCACACAGCACAGAGGTAGAGAGAGCACTGGATAGAAGCCTTCAATTATAGTAAGCCCACGGAGGGGGTGGGGGGGGGGGGGGGGGAGGCAGAGACCGAGGTAGGGATAGAGGGAGTGAGGTAGAGGAAAGCTCAAAGACAGAAAAACAAGAGGAAGGACAGGTGAGAGAGAGAGAGAGAAAGAGAGAGAGAGAGAGAGAGAGAGTGTGTGAGAGAGAGAGAGAGAGAGAGAGAGAGAGAGAGTGTGAGAGAGAGAGCGAGAGAGAGAGAGAGAGAGAGTGTGAGAGAGAGAGAGAGTGTGTGAGAGAGAGAGAGAGAGAGAGAGAGTGTGTGAGAGATGGTGTGCAGCTGGCAGCCTGTCACAGCCCAAGGTGTCTTCTGTCACTGTGGTGGCCGCGCACGCACAGCCATGAATAAACCATCATAATCCACTGAGATTACACACACAGTAGTGGGAGGGAGAAAGAGAGAAAGGGGGGGAGTCACAGGCACTAAAGTGATGTCGGAGTAGTGACGTTTGGGGGTCGGAGTTTCCTGAGAAGTTTTGAAGTGTAGGTCTGCGTGACGGGCTACAGAGTTGGGAGGGGAAGGTGGAAGAATGGGCCGCTCTGTGGCTCACATGTGGTGGACAATGCATCGGCATGTTTATCTAGGTTCAGTAGTGTGTGTTTGTGCGTGTGTGCATGCGTTAAGGTGGGCGGGGAACATATGGGCTACATACTGTCAGCTCTTCCACCAGCTGTATTGTAGGCTACTGTCAAAGCAGCATTTGGTCTCAGCACTGCTAGCCATGTCATAGATGCTGGAGCAGCAGCGGGAGGCAGAACCACACATACCAGCAGCAACTCATGTGTTTGTGCCGGTAAAGTGGCCTAGTCAGTAAGCGAGATGGGAGGCAGCCTTTACTGCTGTCGCCCAGAGCAGGTGGCTGATTATAGGCCTGATGGGGAGGCTTAAGAGTGTTACACAGGTAGGACTGTTTTTGCCGTAACACCTGTCTGCCGTTTACACTCTCAAAGCATTATATTAGCATCCCTCTAAGCCCCGACCGCCATCGGCTTCCGCCACACGGCCCAAAGGGATTGTGGAACTCTGGGACTCGGGATCCAGATGTTTCAGATTAATAATGAAGATGGGACTGAATGAGTTCACTTGAAAACGCTGCAGCGTGCGTGTGTGTGTGCATGCGTGTGTGCGTGCGTGTGTGTGCGTGTGTGTGTGTGTGTGTGTGTGTGTGTGCGTGCGTGCGTGTGTGTGTGCGTGTGTGCGGGCGCGTGTGTGTGCGTGCGTTTGTGTGCAAGCTTCTTCCCGGTTCCTTTCCTTTTCAGATACAAATACACACATTACAGCCACACAGCAAGAGAGACCAGCCCATTTCTTCCACACTAACTTACAGGATGTAAATCAATGTTGATGTATCTCTGTGTGGTTCCGTCAGCCACAGACTGTATTACATGCTGTTTACTCTGTATGTTGACTCTGGCGTGTATAGTCTTTCATTTGATACGTATTCCCCCTTTCAAACCCTGCCTGGAGCGGGACACACACACACACACACCAGGGTGACCTGTTTATGTTTGTGGCGTCTCTCTCAGTTCAGTAGTGCCATTGATCGGCGCCCCGGCTTGAAGTAATGATATTAATAATGTCTGAGAGACAATCCGATGTGCCGTCCTTTTGTCAACTTCCCTCCTCTAATCCCATGCAGCGGGTTAGCCTTTCTCTGACAGTTGCTCTCGCTGCTCTCCCTGCTCCCTCAACGCTGGGGTTGCCTTGACAAATCTATTGAAACCGCCGGCCCCTGCTCCTCCATTGGCAGGGAGCGGGAGGGTTGTCTTTGAAATGGCTCCCCTCGCTCACAGCACAGCACAGCACAGCTGACATCTTCTTCTTCCAGACGGAATGAATTAGGGAGATACAATGAGACACTTGATGTACCAGTCAAGGAGCCCTGCCTGCCTGCCTGCCTGCCTGCCTGCCTGCCTGCCTGCACTCCATCCAAGAGCACAACTAGGGCAAAGCTCGCTATCTAAAAATACAACAATGCACGCCTGTTTTCCAAGATGGCACACACACAGCCCTTCTATCTCCCCCACACTGCTCACTCCTAACACACTCGATTGACAGGCTGAAGGGGAGACAGCGGAAATGAGTGGAACACCAATGCTGTGACATGGAGGATTTGATAACATTCCCTTGTTAGTTGTGTTTGTTTGATAGGTTGGAACGCGGATGTGTGCGTTGCAAAACACCAAACACGCTGATACTTATAGCTACATCCCCATCAATACATGGTTTTCTCTCCATACTTCCTTATCAGGTAGATTTGTGTATTTGCTAATAATTCACCTACAGACATGAATAAGGTGGATTGATCTGGACTACTCATGCATTACTGAGGTTCCTCAAACTGACAGTCCCTCGAGTGAATTTACATGATGGTCCTGAAGTTGATCAAAATAACTCCCACACATATGATTTGACCTCCGTACCTCCCAGCACAACAAGTGAGATAATATTGGTAGTGAGTGTGTTAATCCTCTTCTAAAGTCGCCGAAGTTGTTCTCATGCAGCAGAAGCCTAAAATAAAGTGTTGTAGACTGCAGCTGCGGAAGATGCGTACAGTAGGATAGCAATCTGAAAATGGCCTGCCCCGGATGTTTCGAAGACAACAGAGAAAAAACTATGAGCCGACCGAGTGGGGTGGGCTCTTCACAATACATGTCTCGATCTTGCAGAAGTACGCATGCGCAGACACACACACACACACACCATGCGCAGACACACACACACACACACACAGTCTCTTTCTTTCTTTCTCTCTCTTATACACACAAGAGTGGGGGTGGCTCGTGACAGCCCAGCGGAGGTGTGATGTGACCCGGGGTTCTATCATGTCTCCAGGCGGGGTGGGGGATGTCTGGGGGTGCTGGTCTCCCTGATTGGCCCCAGCCATCCCCTCTCTGTCAGGCAGAAGCAGGGCATTGGGAGAGGGGGGTTGCTGGAGTTGGGTGAGGAGGGTAGGGGTGGCGATAGAGGGTTTTCAAGGATGCGGTGGGGCGAGCTGCAGAGACCCCCCCCCCCCCCCCCCACCAAACACACACCCCCACACACATAGCACTGTAACAGCTGTCAGGCGGGGCGAAAGTAAACAAGTGTCGATAAGCAGTGATTCAGAAAGAGGCCAGCTGCACACAGCCTAATCTCCTTCACATTTCTGTTTCTTCTATTTGACTTTTATCTTATCTCAGGAACGTCTTCTCCATGCATTCCTCCTCTTCACCCCCCTCTCTCTCTCCCTCCTCCAAGCCCACGACAGCGTCCCATCAAACCATACATACCACACTGCACCGTCAACACACCGGACAAAAGCCACAAACGGATTCATCAACCACACATGCACGCGCCACACACGCACACACAGCTTTTGAAGTGGGATGTCGAGGACATTGTGGTGTAGGCTCGATATGTACTGTACTGTAAAAAGCAGCATTTCACCTGAGGACAGGTAAAGACACGAAGAGGGATAAAGAGAGTTAGAAGGTCTCCTCTGCTCCGTCTTTAAGTGTAAGACTGTGGACTGGTGGCTGAGGGGAGGTGGGAGTGGGGGTTGCGGGTGGGCTTGAGGGGTCATGGGTCACCAGGCTGCGTAGACACCCCCCTGGTGCGCCAGGTGGGCCGCGTACCCTCACCCCCCTCCGCTCGCCACCACAAACAAAATCAGATCTGTCTGAGCAATGTGTCACAGGGCGTTTAATTGCTTGTTCCTGTCTCCCCTCTCCCCGCCCCCCTCCCCACAGCACTGCCGTAACTGGGTGTCAAGCCCCGAGCCCCTGGACACACCGGTGGAGCCCATGCTATCAGACTGTCCTCGCGTCTCTGCAGGTAGCATGTGTGACTGTGGATTCAACACTCCTTACACCTTTCATCTCTCTCTCTCTCTCTCTCTCTCTCTTTCGTTTTCTATCTCTCGCTGTAATCTTTTCATGTGGTGTTTTGCTCCATTTCTCTCTGGCCTCTCTGTGGATGGTTCGTAGTGATGATGTCACAGGCAGAGAATTTGTCCTTAATTCAGGATTAGGCCTGTAATCCGTAATCCCGAACATGATGAAAATGATGGACCATGCTGATGGGGCCTCAACAACTGCCCTTACTTTAAACGGAACATTTGAATGAATGAGTGTGTGTGTGTGTGTGTGTGTGTGTGCGTGCGTGTGCATGCATGTACATTGGTGTACAAGGTGCAAAGCCCAGATATTTCTTTAAACATTTTTAGTCATTTAGCAGACGCTCTTATCCAGAGCGATTTACAGTTAGTGAGTGTATACATTTTCATACTGGCCCCCCGTGGGAATCGAACCCACAACCCTGGCGTTGCAAACGCCATGCTCTACCAACTGAGCTACACGGGACTATTATCGACAACTACCCTAATGGTGGTCATGTGGGTTTATTGTGACTACCCTCTCCTGGCTTGTCCGATGGTATCATTATCAATGTATAGCTCAACATACATGTTGCTCCATGGAGCCATACCTCCCATCGCTATCTGATCTGTCGGGGTCAAAACAACATGCTACACATGGTCGAGAGGAGTGTGGGTGGCCTATGAATTAACTGGTCAGCTTAATGTTATACCATGCATCACTAGCTAAGTTGCCATGTAATATATCAATATTAATAGTCAGTCTATATGTCGATCAGGTTGTTTATACTAATTTATACAACGGGTGGGTCTAATCCTGAATCCTGATTGGTTAAAACCGCATTCCAGCCGGTGTCTATTCCACAAGTTACCACCGGCTAAATCTGTGACGTTAAAATGCCTACTTACTCCTGCAAGCCACTGTTACTTACTCAAAAGACTTAAATAGGCACTGTTCAAAAGTGTCATTGGTTTCCTGTTTGGTAGGTCACAAACCCTGAACGTGCCTGTGCTACTGTATAAATGTTACACCATGAGGTTCCAAAATTGAACTGCTGTTCTATGTGGCAGTTATCAGGCGCGTCTTATTCCGGGCACATTTGATTGACCATTGGTCTTAATGACTTTTACATCGCTGATAATGAGTTAAAGTGGACGATAAGTCGCGTCCAGCAAATCTTTGGTGTCTGGACTCTGGTCTCATGTCAAAGGTTGATTTGGTTGTCTTTGTGTCCTTGGCGGCTTGGCAGGGCTTGGCAGGGAGCGAGGCGCCGCCATTGTGCCGCGAGTCACGAGAGAGCGGCCAGAGGTGACAAAGGTTGAGGGAAGGATGTCAAAGTACCATGACCCAGAGTTTCTAGAAGAGAACAATTCATCCCTCTATCCCTCCCATCCATGTCCTTGTCCATGACTCCTCTGTCACATCAGAGACACACACACACTCACACTCACACCACACCAAGGGCTATCTGCGCTAGTCTGAAGCGTGGAAAGCTTTAGGCTACTGGGCAGCTATGGAGAGTGGCGCCTGATCAGACAGACACGAAGATGTCTGTAGGCAAACCAAGGCATGCCATTGGCTGTCAGTCAGATGTGGGGTTTTGAGTGACAGTCAAGCAGTGAGGAGGGAGTCAATGGCGGCACTGAAGGACGAGTCTCCATCCCTCCCTCGCTCTCTCCAACCAACTCTCTCGCTCCCTCTCTCCCTGTGTGGTGCTGGTTGTAGCGTAGGTGTTCTCCATGCTGGTTGGTGTTTGGCAGATGGACATGGTGACGTGGAGACAGGCCTGTCTGGCGGTTGCTGCTAATCATCCGTGAAACAACACTGGTACCAGCATGGCAATGCCCCACTTATGGGCTGGAGGGAGGGATGGAGGGGTAGTTTTGTAGCGTGGGGGGTGTCCGCTAACATCTCTGTTTATTGTTTTTAACGTGATAAAACCTGGACCGCTTCCCTGCTTGCCTGGCTAGCTATTCTCTCCTTTTTATTTTTCATTCCCTCTTTCAAAGGAATCTTCCCCTAGAAGGTCACTGCTCCGGCGCTGGCAGCGGCCTGAGAGATTGGCAGAATTTTATCAGTTAGGAGCACGCTGAACACTGCGTAAATATGCAGATAAAGTGGAACAAATCTTCTGTTGGAAAGCCTCCTCATGTGCTGTGCTGGGGGGGGGGGGCTACCCAGGGTCTGACACGCCACGGCTGGGCTGCAGTCACAGAGCAGATAGCCAGGAGAGAGAGAGAAAGAATGTCAGGGATGGGCAGGCCCACTCTAGAGTCAGGCTTAGAGGCACACAACAGTAACAATGACAATGTGAATCCCCTCCTCGCACCGCACAGTGACTTGTGTGGCTCTAGGAGAAATGCGTGTGGCTGCTGCCTAGCCATATACACTCCCCTGTGTATTGATTTGGACAGGGAAGCTAAAGCTTTTATATACTCCACCATTTTGGATTTGAGACCAAATGTTTCATATGAGGCGACAGTACTTTCATACATATCTGTTTTACCGTTTTGAAATGAAAGCACTTTGTGTAGCTAGTCCCCCCATTTGAAAGTGTCCACCAGGTCTGCAATAGGGCGATTCCACGCCAGCGGGAGCGTAAAATGTTTTTGGTATCTCAGATTGTACTAGCAATTCTCACATAGGAACTTCCTTGGGTGGAAGGATGTTTGAAAAGCTTTTTACACCCTATGATCCGTGAACCGTACATGATACAGACAACATCTTGGTGTCATTATACTCCTTATAGTGTGCACTAACATATGGAGTATGTCTAGATTCTGAAATACACATCTTCACATGAATTTATTCAAAATTAAATCAATGAAAATGAATATTTCAAAATCTACCCATTTTGATTTTGCTTATTTTTTGACATTATTATTATTATTATTATTATTATTTATTTTTATTTTATTTTGGTCATTTAGCAGACGCTCTTATCCAGAGCGACTTACAGGAGCAATTAGGGTTAAGTGCCTTGCTCAAGGACACATCGACAGATTTTTCACCTAGTTGGCTTGGGGATTAGAACCAGCAAACTTTCGGTTACTGGCACAACGCTCTTAACCACTAAACTACCTGCCGCCCTCATTGTTTGGAACAATATACCCTTCAAACACATCAAATTTCCATAGTGGGCTCTCTGGTACTTTTAATTAAATGACCAATTTTATACATAGAAATTGACATTATAGGTCATTAATTAATCACAGCCCTCCTTTAGGATTGCGCATTCAGCAAATCACCAGCAGAGCAATACGTCTACAAATAAGCAACATCGAAAAAGGGTAGTTTTGAGATATCCATATTAATAGTTTTAATGTTGAATAAATTCATGTGAAAATGTGAATTTCAGAATGTAGACATACTCCATATGTTAGAGAACACTATAAGGAGTATAATGACACCAAGATGTTGTCTGTATCATGTACGGTTCACGGATCATAAGGTCTTACAGGAGGAATGTAAAGGTCTAAAAAGGGCCTAAAATGGCCACTTTCATCATGATTTTCTCAAAAACGGTTTGAGATACAATTGTAAAGAAAAAACACCCTTCCTCCCAATGGAATTCCTGTGTGAGAATTGCCAGAACAATCTGAGATACCAAAAATGTTTACCGCTCCCGCTGGCGTGGAATCGCCCTATAGGCTAACTCTCCACTCTACATCCATCTCTCTCCCACAGAAGTTGGGAGAGTGGAAACGATCAGTGTGCGCTCCCTGCTCTCTATTCTGTATCTACTCCTTAGCGATTACTCATTGTTGAACATGATTATTAATTACAAAGGCCCAGCGTAAACACTGATTAATGGCTAACAAAAGTACGTTAATGTGTACCTAAACTTTAATTATGCGACCTGCTCCGTTACAAGGTTCTGAACACAGGCCCGTAATTAACCCTCATTGTGTTCATCTAGAAGAAGATGCTCCCTTTGATGTACTGATTACACTCTGTTGGTAAAAGCAGTTTATTTATTTATGTGATGTTTTCTTTTTCAATGAAGTAGCGAGAATTTATGCATTGATTGCTAGAACCAAGAGTGTAAAATAGAGAAATGAGAGCGAAGTCTGGCCCATTTTACCTGAACTCAAGCTTTCCTAAAAGCGAGTCTGTAGAAAGAAACAGACGACGTACAATGTGGGTGAGCTGTGTGTGTGTTTGTGTGTCTGTGTGCATGTGTTGCGGTGGCCGTGTTGCATGCTGGGTAGGTTTAACTGCAGTGTTAACCCTCGCCCTGATCCGGCATGCTCTGTTGATCGTGAACCACCTATACGCTCCACCTACAGGTCCACGTCCGTCTGTCTGATGGATGTTTGTCCGCTGAGATCAACTTTCAGAGGAAACGCAGTCCGCCTTACCTCCTCTGTTTTTTCAGCTTGACTTTCTTTTTTTTTTTAGGGAGGGGGAATGTCTGCTGGTTCATCGAAAGATCAAATGAAGAGAGGAAGGGCGTCTTTCTGGCTTGTTTGTCTTTGCGGACGTTAGCGTAGCCTAGCGTTAGCGTCACAGGGAAATAGCTAGGGTAAACGCTGGTGAACCAGAGGTCAACTCTAACCCTGATCCTGATCCCGTCACAGGGCTCATCTCCGGGGCTAGCTATCGTCTGGATCGTACAGGTGCCAAGCTCGCTTTCAACTGACACGCTTGTGGAAAACGCTGACCTGGCAGTGTCCTCCTCTCTGAGACCACCATAGAAATGGATGGCTTTTAGATACAACTATGGACAGAGGTGATTGTGTCGGAGGAATATTATGGTATTTGAGGAAGATGGGCCTACTTTTTATTTGTGGAATGGTAGATACTGTCTATTGGTGGAATATTACAACAGATAGAAACATATAGTGCAGTAGCTGAGTATATAAGGGATTCTTAGGCATGAATGAGATGCTATGTGTATGTTCAGGGGAGACACTGGCTGCCGTCATCAGCATCTCCTCCCAGGCCTAACCAGGCTTTTTTTTTCTCTCCACATTCTGCACAGCCTTTCATGTTCCTCTTCCTCTGTACTAACACATGCCACCACTACACATACACACACAATAATTTTTCTTACTCTCATGTCTAGGCTCAAATACTGCTCCCTCCACCCTCCCACTTGAATAAAAGTAGACGCTCGTAATGTAGCATTAAGTGCCTTGCTCAAGGGCACATCGGCAGATTTTTCACCTAGTCGGCTCAGGGATTTTGGTTCCTGGTCCAACGCTCTTAACCGCTAAGCTACCTGCCGCCCTCTCTCCCTCCCTCTCTCCCTCATAGAGGATCAGAAGACATGGCCTTCATTTGCTATTCCTCTTTAAAATGGAGATTGGGCCTAAACTTGTTTGATCTGTGTACTCTGGCGGGCCCTGACCCACTTGGCAGCTTTATGTAATGAACCCCAAGTACACCACGCAGACAGGATCAGAGCGCTGGAGAGAGAGGAAAATAGTTCTATTTTCCTACGCCCCCTTTCGCTCTGTCTCTGAGTTTGTTGTGCCTCTGAAGGGGTCATATTCAGAGGCTGGTGTTGAGGAGGTGGAGGGGAAGAGCTTCAGGAGACAGCTAGAGCTGTACAGGAGATCTTACTTAGTCATTCTCATTATTTCCCTTTGTTTCATTTGTCACATGCACAAGTACAGTGAAATGCTTAACTTGCAAGCCCTTGCCAACAATGCAGTATTCAATCATTTTTGTACTGTATGGATTATTTTGACGCCTGTTTTGGAGACATTGAGAGGGGGGCAGGTTAAAGCATCATCGTGGCATGATGCAGAGAGAAATAGAAAAACTTCAATTTCCATCCCACCAGAAACGGAAAACTATACAACTTAAAGGTCTTGCGATTCCGCTGCATTTTGCGGTTCAATTGCGTATGAACTCATTTGACCCTGAATGAATAGGCTGACACAGGGTTGTAGGCCCCTGAAAGTAAAGTTAGGGTGACAATATCAAAAAAGAGCCCCCTTGATACCGAAGGGAACATTGAGAGGAAGCTAATTCGTTAGGGGGGGGGACCTATAGCAGGCAGATTAAGAACACTGCCATACCCTCCACACCTGTCTGCTAGACAATTGTGATTGTTTTGAAATGTCAGGTCAGTGGCCATGCTCTGATAGACACCCCATTCCTCATCTCTCTCTCTCTCTCTCTCGCCCTGCTTCTCTACCTCAAAAGCCAGTTAGACTATAGACTGGCTTCTCTGCCAACGGAACAGGGACGATAGGCTGGAGGTTGCTTTCTATCAAAGGCCCGGTCACTTTGATCACTTTGAAAGGACTGTGTGTCTGTCGATTGATCTCGGTGTCGCTGTCTCTGTCTGTGACGTGTGTCTGAAGTCAGATCAGAGGTAGAACACGTTGGATACCAAGTACTCCCAGTCAATAGACATGATTCTGCCATGGCCTTGGAGAGGTCTGTCAGTTTTCTCAATGAGAGGAAGACAGCATCTATATTTGTTTAATGGTAACATTCCGAGCTTATTGTTGCACCCCAAAATCAATATGTTGAATGTATGTCTATATCGACTGTATGCACAGTATGTGTATAAGTGTGTGTAGCATGACAGAGAATGGAAGCTACACTGTGTGATTCCATTGAGAGTAGCATGGCTCCACACATTTGTCTGGGAGTATTGGGTGGAATACGCCAGGAGACCAGTCGTCTAGTCTACTGGTCCAGTAGTGGTCTCTCATGGCTCTGTCGAGTTGATAATAAGCTGGTCAGGCTGACTTGGTAAAAATTTGAAAACGCTGCAGCCCCCAGCCGTCGCAGTGAAAACCGCCTCACCCAGCCTTTATGTCGTCTTTTGTGTTCCTGTTGATCTCCTCTTATCTCAGAGCCCTTTCTCTTATAACATGCCTTGCCTGTAATCTCGCTCCTGAATTTGTATTTATTAGAAATGTTATGGCAACTGGTTGCTAAGCAACACAGAAGGTCAGGTAAAGTTTTTTTTTATTTTCGTTTTTTTCCCCCCAGTAGTAGAGCCCATCTATCTATTGGTTTGTGAATGTTGGTTAGGATTTAGTATGAATGTAGTGGAGGGTGATGCATTTATATGCCATCTGTGCAGCTTATTTACTTCATGAATAGTGTTTATGCAACCTTTACGCAATATTAGTGTTAACATTACCCATCACCTCTACCTGCATTCAGCTCTTACTCACCTTTTCGGGTGTATTGTGGTCTTGTGTGGCTCAGTTGGTAGAGCATGACGCTTGCAATGCCAGGGTTTTGTGGCTTTGATTCCCACAGGGGACACCCATGGCATATACACAATGGCATGCATATATTATTATTATTATTATTATTATTATTATTATTATTATTATTATTATTATTATTATTATTATTATATTAGTGTGAATATTGGTTAGGAAGTATGGTGAGTATTGGGTGAATCAATGTATGAAGCCTTTTGAAACCCATTTCTTTCTAGATATTCTAACCAGGTTTGACAGATACAGTGGGGGAAAAAAGTATTTAGTCAGCCACCAATTGTGCAAGTTCTCCCACTTAAAAATATAAGAGAGGCCTGTAATTTTCATCATAGGTACACGTCAACTATGACAGACAAAATGAGAAAAAAAAATCCAGAAAATCACATTGTAGGATTTTTAATGAATTTATTTGCAAATTATGGTGGAAAATAAGTATTTGGTCAATAACAAAAGTTTCTCAATACTTTGTTATATACCCTTTGTTGGCAATGACACAGGTCAAACGTTTTCTGTAAGTCTTCACAAGGTTTTCACACACTGTTGCTGGTATTTTGGCCCATTCCTCCATGCAGATCTCCTCTAGAGCAGTGATGTTTAGGGGCTGTCGCTGGGCAACACGGACTTTCAACTCCCTCCAAAGATTTTCTATGGGGTTGAGATCTGGAGACTGGCTAGGCCACTCCAGGACCTTGAAATGCTTCTTACGAAGCCACTCCTTCGTTGCCCGGGCGGTGTGTTTGGGATCATTGTCATGCTGAAAGACCCAGCCACGTTTCATCTTCAATGCCCTTGTTGATGGAAGGAGGTTTTCACTCAAAATCTCACGATACATGGCCCCATTCATTCTTTCCTTTACACGGATCAGTCGTCCTGGTCCCTTTGCAGAAAAACAGCCCCAAAGCATCATGTTTCCACCCCCATGCTTCACAGTAGGTATGGTGTTCTTTGGATGCAACTCAGCATTCTTTGTCCTCCAAACACGACGAGTTGAGTTTTTACCAAAAAGTTCTATTTTGGTTTCATCTGACCATATGACATTCTCCCAATCATTTTCTGGATCATCCAAATGCACTCTAGCAAACTTCAGACGGGCCTGGACATGTACTGGCTTAAGCAGGGGGACACGTCTGGCACTGCAGGATTTGAGTCCCTGGCGGCGTAGTGTGTTACTGATGGTAGGCTTTGTTACTTTGGTCCCAGCTCTCTGCAGGTCATTCACTAGGTCCCCCCGTGTGGTTCTGGGATTTTTGCTCACCGTTCTTGTGATCATTTTGACCCCACAGGGTGAGATCTTGCGTGGAGCCCCAGATCGAGGGAGATTATCAGTGGTCTTGTATGTCTTCCATTTCCTAATAATTGCTCCCATAGTTCATTTCTTCATACCAAGCTGCTTACCTATTGCATATTCAGTCTTCCCAGCCTGGTGCAGGTCTACAATTTTGTTTCTGGTGTCCTTTGACAGCTCTTTGGTCTTGGCCATAGTGGAGTTTGGAGTGTGACTGTTTGAGGTTGTGGACAGGTGTCTTTTATACTGATAACAAGTTCAAACAGGTGCCATTAATACAGGTAACGAGTGGAGGACAGAGGAGCCTCTTAAAGAAGAAGTTACAGGTCTGTGAGAGCCAGAAATCTTGCTTGTTTGTAGGTGACCAAATACTTATTTTCCACCATAATTTAGAAATAAATTCATTAAAAATCCTACAATGTGATTTTTTGGATTTTATTTCCTCAATTTGTCTGTCATAGTTGACGTGTACCTATGATGAAAATTACAGTCCTCTCTCATCTTTTTAAGTGGGAGAACTTGCACAATTGGTGGCTGACTAAATACTTTTTTTCCTCACTGTATTGCTATTTTCTCCATACTAATAGTCATTTTGTCGAAAACATATTACATTTAACTTTCATACTTTTGTCATTTACTGAATAGAGATATTGAAAGATAACTAGGTGATAGCAGACACAAACCAAGTTGAGGTTTTCTCCAAGATGTGATTTCCTATCTCATCTGTTTCATATGTGGTCATTAGAGGTTGATTATATAGTCCTGCATAGATCATCTGACATTGTTGATCTATTTCTATGTTATGTATGCATGTATGAGTGTAGCCTGTGTGTGCATGGACTGGGTAATGATGAGATAGTTAGGGCTGGCAGAAGCCGTAGCAGAGTAGTGATATCTTCATATGGATGCTAAGCAGACGTAGCACGTTAGGCAAGCCCGGTGTATGGTATTGGTTTCCTGGTTCACCCTTGCGCTAGGTGAACTGTACCCAGGAGCGCTTTCGCTCTTTTCCTCTGCTTCCCTCCTCACACACTCCATCATCTCAAGGAAGGAGGGAAAAGGAAAAGAGCCCGGCTGTGCATAAATGAAGGTTCAACAAGGTTCAATGAAACACTTATACAATTTGCTGCAATATAGTGGATTTTATAATCTCATTATCATCTTAGTGCCAGATTTGCCCATGAGGGCTGTGCCGTACTCGCTGTTATTAGCTTCTGAGATTTGTCCGTTTGTCCTTCTGCTACCCAGTCCCTCAGCCAATCACAGAGCTTCAATCTCCAAGGCAACCCCCTCCTTTTTATTTTGTTGTACTTTCCCTTCCGTTCCTCCTGCTGTTTTATTTACGGGTGTTTGGACGTGGGGGGCTTTGCTACAGGCAAACGGAATGCAATCGACTCTCCTACACGGAGTCTACGCTGCTTTCATCTTGACACGGCTATAGGTGTTGTTGGTGTGGATGTGATTTTTCCCACTGTCTTCTCGAATGTTCCCCAAGGGTATTTCACCGTCTGAAAACAGCACAGGATGCAGTAAGGCATGTGTCTGGGTGTAAGTTGTCCCCTGGTTGAACTCTGGGTCTCCCCCCTAGTTGAGCCCACCGTGCAGGTCAGAAGGGTGAGCACAGCACACGTACAGTCTGCACCATGGCCTTCTCTGCCTGTAGTGGGCTGCCAGGCCAAGCCTCTTAACTCTCCATGTGGATGTCCTTCTCCCTCATCTGTAATTATATAACAGTATATGTCATTTAGCAGACGCTTTTATCCAAAGCGACTTAGTCATGCGTACATACACCTCACGTCACCGCCCAGCCTAGACCCTTACAGGCCAAAGGGAGATTAGTGACCTGCGACATGGATCTTATTGGCCCATAGAGTAGATGGGATGTAGCCTCACACCATTAACTTAAATTGCACATGCGATTAGAGGGGGTCGATGGAATGTTGTGTTATGGTCTAATCTGTTTTAACCACCTTGTCTCTTCATTTGGTGGCCGTGGTGTAATAGTTTATATACTGACTGAAACGGACCATTCCTGAAACGGACGATTCCATATCTACACTACTCGAGATACTCGCGATACGCTGCTGGTCACTCACAATAAGTGAATGGATGTGAGCTTAGACAGCGGGATGGATGACGCGTGGTCAGGAGGACCCAGACCCTCTCACATTAAAGGAGGTTAATAGAAGAACGTGTGAGCAGAGTGTGTGCATGTGTGTTGGGAAGCAGAGGGTTAATCTGTGGAAGGGGGGTAAGCCGATTGTTTACTCTGTCTATCCAACCAACCGTGTGATCAGCGCCAGCTCCCACTAATGCCTTCAGACATTGATGCCATCACATTACCGGTAGCATCAGCGTGGCGTCTCAGCCTCTAAATGGGGGAGGAGGATGAACCAGGGGGAAGGGGGGTGTGAAGGCTTCTTCACCCATTAATGGTCTTCTGTGATGGGGGTTTCTAGCAAGATATCTGCCCCTGTGTTGGGTGTTGCTGGACATAGTCCGCTTAGCTCTCGTTTAGCTTGGTTAGCCCCATGCTCTGTGAGTGACTGGTTCTTTGTGGGGGTCTGATGGTTTTATCATGCCATCAGAACACACGTTTAGCGTCTCTTTCCCTTTCCTGTCAGAGTCTCTGCCATGGTAAACAACAGCACTGTCACCATGGACTCCCTCTACACAGGCCACGCTTTGTCCTCTCTGTCACAGGAGAAACACATTGGTTAAATGTCATCCTCAATTCCTTTTTTATTTAGTCTTTTTCCCCTTCTCGGTCATTTGTTTCGTGACGCGCAGGTTATGCGTTTGTTCATGAAGACAATTCATTAGGTTTAGCTGCTAATGGGCCCTTTAGTGTGACAGGGTTTGATAAGGCTGGGGGAGATGAGAGGAGCGCAGAGGAGAGGCTGTTTGCACAGAGGCCTGGCTAGACTAGAAAGCCTGTCTGCAGGAGGCTGGATAATTAGAGTGAAATCAGAGCAGAGACGCACCAGGACAAAACACCCGGAGAACTACACTAATCAATGCAATAAAGACTCAGCGATTTGTTTGCGTTATGTTATTTTTGCTGAAAGCATTTAGCTATTCCTGTTTAGTTAAAACACATATTTTGATATGTTGTGGCAGTCTTCCCCGTTCTCCTTTGTTTGTTTTTTTTCACAATTAGGTTGTAATGAAATGCACATTTAATGTGATTGTAAGGAAGTAAAAGAGAGCACAACAAGCTCTGAGAATATATTAAGAATGTACATAATTGCAGAGAGATGATTAGGGGGGGAAAAGCATCCTTGAAGGTCCTTGAGTCGTAATCAGCCTCAAATTACAATATTTATTTGTTGCCTTTTTGTCTGAATTTTTAGAACTTATTTATATAATTATGTAAACAATGTTGACAGAGATTTGTGCGGCAGAGTTGTGTGAGTGTGCAGCGGTGACCTTGGATCATCCACCGTATACTGCCGTGACAGATACAAACTTTGATGCATCTCCAGGATGGGGGACAAACAGCCCGTTATACCAGCGTGCTCGAGTATTAGGGACATATCGCAATTAAAGGAGGATTTCCTCCAACTAAAGCACCAAAGAGTAGCCTGGGTAAAAAGGGCAGGGCTTGTTTGTGACCTGGAAAGGTGTAATTATAAACTGCTTTGAGAGTGCTGTGCCCATTGTGCCTGGGAGTAATGAGATAGGCTGCACTGATACCTCTGTGATGCTATTACTTCTAATCCGCTCCCCCTCTTCCTCTCCTCCACCACTGTCTTTCCTCGCTCTCTCACCTCTCGGCACGGCCCTCGGCAGAAGCCTCAGGTGGTCTTTAGCCTTCACGTTATCTGGCCTCCATATGGGCCCATCCCTGGTATTACCCCACATACTGAGGAATAAGAACAGGTACCACACCAGGTACCCCCTCACCCCCAGATCATCATTAACACCAATGTCCTGGACCCTCAACCCCAGATCGTCATTAAAACCATTAACACCAATGTCCTGGACCCTCACCCCCAGATCGTCATTAAAACCATTAACACCAATGTCCTGGACCCTCACCCCCAGATCGTCATTAAAACCATTAACACCAATGTCCTGGACCTGTCTGTTTGTTTATTTTTAACTAATGATTTAATAAAGAAGCTTTAGGCTTATTACTGTCACTCTTACTCTCACACTCGTTACTGACACAACACACTTACACCCACACGCACACACTCCCTCACACCTATGCTGCTGCTAAATGATTATTGATTAGATTCATTACTACCATTACGCTGCTGTTCATTGATTATTGATTGCCATTACCATTAGTATCTATCTATGTATCCTGCTACCGGTCACTATTACTCCTGTTTACATGTACAGTGAGGGAAAAAAGTATTTGATCCCCTGCTGATTTTGTACGTTTTCCCACTGACAGACATGATCAGTCTATCATTTTAATGGTAGGTTTATTTGAACAGTGAGAGACAGAATAACAAGAAACAAATCCAGAAAAACGCATGTCAAAAATGTTATCAATTGATTTGCATTTTAATGAGGGAAATAAGTATTTGACCCCTCTGCAAAACATGACTTAGTACTTGGTGGCAAAACCCTTGTTGGCAATCACAGAGGTCAGACGTTTCTTGTAGTTGGCCACCAGGTTTGCACACATCTCAGGAGGGATTTTGTTCCACTCCTATTTGCAGATCTTCTCCAAGTCATTAAGGTTTCGAGGCTGACGTTTGGCAACTCGAACCTTCAGCTCCCTCCACAGATTTTCTATGGGATTAAGGTCTGGAGACTGGCTAGGCCACTCCAGGACCTTAATGTGCTTCTTCTTGAGCCACTCCTTTGTTGCCTTGGCCGTTTGCTTTGGGTCATTGTTATGCTGGAATACCCATCCACGACCCATTTTCAATGCCCTGGCTGAGGGAAGGAGGTTCTCACCCAAGATTTGACACTACATGGCCCCGTCCATCGTCCCTTTGATGCTGTGAAGTTGTCCAGTGCCCTTAGCAGAAAAACACCCCCAAAGCATAATGTTTCCACCTCCATGTTTGACGGCGGGGATGGTGTTCTTGGGGTCATAGGCAGCATTCCTCCTGCTCCAAACACGGCGAGTTGAGTTGATGCCAAAGAGCTCGATTTTGGTCTCATCTGACCACAACACTTTCACCCAGTTCTCCTCTGAATCATTCAGATGTTCATTGGCAAACTTCAGACGGCCCTGTATACAGTGGGGAGAACAAGTATTTGATACACTGCCGAATTTGCAGGTTTTCCTACTTACAAAGCATGTCTGTAATTTTTATCATAGGTACACTTCAACTGTGAGAGACGGAATCTAAAACAAAAATCCAGAAAATCACATTGTATGATTTTTAAGTAATTAATTTGCATTTTATTGCATGACATAAGTATTTGTTACATCAGAAAAGCAGAACTTAATATTTGGTACAGAAACCTTTGTTTGCAATTACAGAGATCATACGTTTCCTGTAGGTCTTGACCAGGTTTGCACACACTGCAGCAGGGATATTGGCCCACTCCTCCATACAGACCTTCTCCAGATCCTTCAGGTTTCGGGGCTGTCGCTGGGCACTACGGACTTTCAGCTCCCTCCAAAGATTTTCTATTGGGTTCAGGTCTGGAGACTGGCTAGGCCACTCCAGGACCTTGAGATGCTTCTTACGGAGCCACTCCTTAGTTGCCCTGGCTGTGTGTTTCGGGTCGTTGTCATGCTGGAAGACCCAGCCACGACCCATCTTCAATGCTCTTACTGAGGGAAGGAGGTTGTTGGCCAAGATCTCGCGATACATGGCCCCATCCATCCTCCCCTCAATACGGTGCAGTCGTCCTGTCCACTTTGCAGAAAAGCATCCCCAAAGAATGATGTTTCCACCTCCATGCTTCACGGTTGGGATGGTGTTCTAGGGGTTGTACTCATCCTTCTTCTTCCTCCAAACACGGCGAGTGGAGTTTAGACCAAAAAGCTCTATTTTTTTCTCATCAGACCACATGACCTTCTCCCATTCCTCCTCTGGATCATCCAGATGGTCATTGGCAAACTTCAGACGGGCCTGGACATGCGCTGGCTTGAGCAGGGGGACCTTGCGTGCGCTGCAGGATTTTAATCCATGACGGCGTAGTGTGTTACTAATGGTTTTCTTTGAGACTGTGGTCCCAGCTCTCTTCAGGTCATTGACCAGGTCCTGCTGTGTAGTTCTGGGCTGATCCCTCACCTTCCTCATGATCATTGATGCCCCACGAGGTGAGATCTTGCATGGAGCCCCAGACCGAGGGTGATTGACCGTCATCTTGAACTTCTTCCATTTTCTAATAATTGCGCCAACAGTTGTTGCCTTCTCACCAAGCTGCTTGCCTATTGTCCTGTAGCCCATCCCAGCCTTGTGCAGGTCTACAATTGTATCCCTGATGTCCTTACACAGCTCTCTGGTCTTGGCCATTGTGGAGAGGTTGGAGTCTGAGTGTGTGGACTGGTGTCTTTTATACAGGTATCGAGTTCAAACAGGTGCAGTTAATACAGGTAATGAGTGGAGAACAGGAGGGCTTCTTAAAGAAAAACGAACAGGTCTGTGAGAGCCGGAATTCTTACTGGTTGGTAGGTGATCAAATACTTATGTCACGCAATAAAATGCTAATTAATTACTTAAAAATCATACAATGTGATTTTCTGGATTTTTGTTTAAGATTCTGTCTCTCACAGTTGAAGTGTACCTATGATAAAAATTACAGACCTCTACATGCTTTGTAAGTAGGAAAACCTGCAAAATCGGCAGTGTATCAAATACTTGTTCTCCCCACTGTATGTGCTTTATTGAGCAGGGGGACCTTGCGGGCACTGCATGATTTCAGTCCTTCACGGCATAGTGTGTAACCAATTGTTTTCTTGGTGACTATGGTCCCAGCTGCCTTGAGATCATTGACAAGATCCTCCCATGTAGTTCTGGGCTGATTCCTCACCGTTCTCATGATCATTGCAACTCCACGAGGTGAGATCTTGCATGGAGCCCCAGGCCGAGGGAGATTGACAGTTCTTTTGTGTTTCTTCCATTTAAGAATGATCGCACCAACTGTTGTCACCTTCTCACCAAGCTGCTTTGCGATGGTCTTGTAGCCCATTCCAGCCTTGTGTAGGTCAACAATCTTGTCCCTGACATCCTTGGAGAGCTCTTTGGTCTTGGCCATAGTGGAGAGTTTGGAATCTGATTGATTGATTGCTTCTGTGGACAGGTGTCTTTTATATAGGTAACAAACTGAGATTAGGAGCACTCCCTTTAAAAGTGTGCTCCTAATCTCAGCTCGTTACCTGTATAAAAGACACCTAGGAGCCAGAAATCTTTCTGATTGAGAGGGGGTCAAATACTTATTTCCCTCATTAAAATGCAAATCAATTTATAACATTTTTGACATGCGTTTGTCTGGATTTTTTTGTTGTTATTCTGTCTCTCACTGTTCAAATAAACCTACCATTAAAATTATAGACTGATCATTTCTTTGTCAGTGGGCAAACGTACAAAATCAGCAGGGGATCAAATACTTTTTTCCCTCACTGTATACACTGAGCGTACAAAACATTATGAACACCATCCTAATGTTGACTTCCACCACCCCCTCCTAAATTACAATTATGGATCTGTTTGAAGAATTTATGAGCAAAGCAGCCTAGTGGTAATCATGTTAAGTCAGTTGATTACTATTCCACTTCCTCTTCCTCCTCCTCCCAGTCTACTCTCTACTGATGCTGGTTGAAACCATGACTTACGATTAGCTGTGTAGCAAGGCTGAACCACCTCTAGTAGGCAGATTCAACGACAGTCTATTTAACAGGTAAAATGTGTATTTAACTGTGTGTATAGTTGTGTATGTATATACACTGAAAAAATAAGCTTTTTTCTCTCAAATTTTGTGCACAAATTTGTTTGCCTCCCTGTTAGTGAGCATTTATCCTTTTCCAAGATAATCCATCCACCTGGCAGGTGTGGCATTTCAAGAAGCTGATTAAACAGCATGATCAATACACAGGTGCACCTTGTGCTGGGGACAATAAAAGACCACTCTAAAATGTGCAGTTTTGTCACACAACACAATACCACAGATTCTGAGGAGTATTTTTGTGTGTAATAAAGCCCTTTTGTGGGGAAAAACTAATTTCTGATTGTCTGGGCCTGGCTCCCCAGTGGGTGGGCCTTTGACCTTCCAGGCCCACCCATAACTGCGCCCCTGCCCAGGCATGTCAAATCCAAATGAATTTATTTCAGTTTACTGATTTCCTTCTATGATCTGTAACTCAGTAAAATCTTTGAAATTGTTGCATGTTGCATTTATATTTTGGTTCAGTAGACAATGAGTGTACGAAACATTAAGAACACCTTCCTAATGTTGAGTTGCACCCCCTTTTGCCCTCAAAACAGCCTCAATTCACCGGGGCATGGACACAACAAGGTGTCAACGTTCCACAGGAATGCTGGCCCATGTTGACTCCAATGCTTCCCACAGTTGTGTCAAGTTGGCTGGATGACCTTTGGGTGGGGGACCATTCTTGATACACACGGGAAACTGTTGAGCGTGAAAAACCCAGCAGCGTTGCTGTTCTTGACACAAACCGGTGCACCTGGCACCTACTACCATACCCCTCTCTGAAGCACTTACATTCTGTGTCTTGTCCAGTCACCTCAAGAACACTAAGGTAACCTGCCTAAATGACTACAGACCCGTAGCACTCACGTCTGTAGCCATGAAGTGCTTTGAAAGGCTGGTCATTGCTCACATCAACACCATTATCCCAGAAACCCTAGACCCGCTCCAATTTGCATACCGCCCCAACAGGACTGAGCACGCCCCCATTCTCATCGACGGGGCTGTGGTGGAGCAGGTTGAGAGCTGCAAGTTCCTTGATGTCCACATCACCAACAAACTTATCCTTGTCCAAACACACCAAGACAGTCATAAAGAGGGCACGACAAAGCCTATTCCCCCTCAGGAGACTGAAAAGATTTGGCATTGGTCCTCAGATCCTCAAAAAGTTATACAGCTGCACCATCGAGAGCATCTTGACTGGTTGCATCACTGCCTGGTATGTTAAATGCTCGGCCTCCGACCGTAAGGCACTACAGAGGGTAGTGCGTACGGCCCAGTACATCACTGTGGCCAAGCTTCCTGCCATCCAGGACCTCTATACCAGGCAGTGTCAGAGGAAGGCCCTAAAAATGGTCAAAGACTCCAGCCACCCTAGTCATAGACTGTTCTCTCTGCTACTGCACGGCAAGCGGTACCGGAGCGCCAAGTCTAGGTCCAAAAGGCTTCTTAACAGCTTCTACCCCCAAGCCACAATACTCCTGAACAGCTAATCAAATGGCTACACAGACTATTTGCATTGTCCCTCCCCCCCACCCACCCCCTCTTTTATGATTATCTATGCATAGTCACTTTAACTCTACTTACATGTACATATTACCTCAATTACCTGGACTAACCTGTGCCCCCGCTCATTGACTCTGTACCGATACCCCATGTATATAGCCTCGCTACTGTTATTTTACTGCTGCTCTTTATTTTTTATTTTTTGTTATCTATTTTTTACTTAACACTTATTTTTCTTAAAACTGCATTGTTGGTTAAGGGCTTGTAAGTAAGCATTTCACTGTAAGGTCTAAACCTGTTGTATTCGGCGCATGTGACAAATACATTTTGATTTGATTTGATTTGAAATGGCACACATGCACAATCCATGTCTCAATTCTCTGAAGGATTAAACATCCTTCTTTAACCTGTCTCCTCCCCTTCATCTACACTGATTGAAGTGGATTTACCAAGTGACATTAATAAGGGATCATAGCTTTCACCTGGATTCACCTGTTCATTCTATGTCATGGAAAGAGTGTTTTGTGTACTCAGTGTATGTTACCATAAGTATTTATATATTGCTGATACCAGTCACTTTTCAGCCCTGTTTACATGTATGTCCTACTACCAGTCACTATTTATGTATAAACCCTCCTCAACCACTCCAGTACCCCTGTACATCGAATAAGGTACGGGCACTGACCTGTATATACTTGCGTTCTCGTGTTTCTTCAAACTTTATCGTACTTCTTGTGTGTTTTATTATATTTTCTATTATTATCTTTATTATTATTATTATTATTATTATTATTATTATTACTATAACTACATTGTTGGGAAAGAGCTCTCAAGGTAAGAATTTCACTGTACTGTTTGTATCCTGTGCACGTTGCAAATAAACTTTGAAACTTTAAACTATTCATCTAAGTTCTAATGGCCATGGGATCTGCATAGCACTAGTACTTCCTAGAGGCAGAAGGAAGGTATGTTCTGAATCTCTTTCCCCCTCCTATCTCTCCGGAGTGTGCCCTTGCTTCTCCCAGGGGCCTTCTCTGTGTCACCTGTCAGAGTGGGGTGTGTTGAGAAGTGAGAGTCCTGGTGTGCCTGTCTGTCCCAGCTGTGAGGAATGCTCCACTCCCACTGGTCTGATCTGGGTGACCCACTGACGGCCCCCTTCGTTAGCTCCTCACCTCAGGGCCAAACTACAGAGCCAGAAGGAAAACCATGCCTCGCCTGCCGTGGGCTCACCTCCTATCTAATCAACACGCACGGGCGGCTATCCACACACACACACACTCACGCTCACACTCAAACACACTCTCACACACACGTACACAAGCAGAGCTGTCTCTCTCTCCCCTTATGAGATGTGTGGGGCCGGGCCAGGGGCAAGGGGCCTTAGGCCAAGCAGTGGACGTGTGTATCAGGTACCAGAGATTTACTGGGGAGGGGAGGGGAGATTTGGGCTGCAGTCTTCTGACTCGGATGGCAACCTTCCCCTCAGTCACCTGACCCTAGGCCTAGCCCCCCCCCCCCCCCCCGATCCTAATGGGACCCCCTGCTGCTATGGAGACCATTTGTCTCAGTTTTGCCCGGGAAAGGGGAGTAATCTTGGAAACCAAAATTCCAAATCCATGGCGCCATTTTAATCTTCAATTTTTTTGGCTTTAGCTGTGCTTTTAAACGTAGCGTACGTAGCGTCTCCTCTCCTCCCCTAACATTCCAGATAACAAAACACGACACAAGACAACAAGTCAGTTATTAATAGTTAAAGCTGGAGCTGCGTGCGTGGCAGAGTTTGTTTAAAACACGTTGTGAGCTCTAAGCGAGGATGGCAATGGCTGTTGTAGCTCATCAGGGAGAGGTGGAAGTGAATTGCGTTTGGCACCAGGTCGCTATCAGCCAGTAATTAGTATAGCTAACATCGCAGATGAAAGAGTCAAGTCTAGGTCAGGGTAAAGACTTCAAGGGTCTTATCGGGTTAAGGTTAGAGGCCAATCTCTCCCTCTGAGTATAAGCTGATGCCGTGCCTGCCCAGATTTGCTGAAATCTGCACCGACCTTTGACCGCGAGGCGTCGCGGCCGGTCACGTGTCAAGCCGGTTCCTGCTGTCTGCGCTGGACGAGCTAGCATTAGGCGTCACCACGGAGACAGAGAGACCTGTCCTGCCCCGGACCACCCCGCCCCGCGGGCTCACACACCATCAGGCATCTGACACAGATGTTACCCAACAGCTTAAACCCCTGCTAGGCATTCCTGCCCCAGCCTGGCTCCTGCTCCAACATTACTGGGTCTGTCTGTCACACTGGGACAAGTGCTCCTTCAGAAGGCAGCAGAATACAGCACAGCACAGTGGAGACAGCAAGACGTATTTATTTGGGAGGAGGTTTGGTTTGTTCTCAACGATAGCTTATTTTGCTGTACAAATGGACCAATCACGCAGTAGAATTTCTTCATGAAAATCATTAATCACGTAATGCATGGGTTTTCTGAGTCAAGATCACTTTCCGAGTCAAAATGCAAGCCGAGATCTACCGCTCCAATTTTTTTTTATAACATAACTTAAAAAACTTAAGCCTATGAAATGTTAACCTCTTAAAAACATTACTGAGGCAATGAGGTTTGTGCAGTAAGCTAAAAATCCCAATTTATTATCACCGCATATTGGCTCTGCTTGAATTGCCCTGCCAATGCATTGTTGTTCAGACCATATTTTAAAATTATATATATATATTTTTAGGTAGGTTATATGATCACACCGGTAATAGATCTGTTGTTGTATTACTTATGAGGCACAGCTTAGTGAGCATACATTTAAATAATTGTATTTTTATTTTGCTGGGCTGATGGTGCCTGCATCTGATGGGCAGTCTCAGCGAGGGAGAGAGCAGCATACTGAGGGTCCGCCTCTCAACATCCCTACACTTTCCCTTTCCTCCACTGACACTGACCAAAAATGGACACCGTCTTCCAGCTGATGGCGAAACTCGAGCCTCATGCACAAATTCATGTTGTTACTCCTATGAACAGAGACAATTAAATATTCCTTGATATTAAAAAAGACCCAAGCCGCTAATAATAACAATGTAAGCCTGTCGATACACTTTCCTACTCATTCATTACAGCTTCAGTGCTGGTTGTAGCGCGAGTGTAAATGGGAAGAATGTGCATTTTATTTCTTATAAAAGTGTTGAATACAAAGTGTTAACATTGCTGAGTAAGAACTTAAACATGAACTCACTCATAACAACAGCAGCTCTTTGCTGTATTCATTGACAGTCTCTCTCTAGTCATGGTTTTAAACGTTTTGAAATCTCATAGTATCAACTTTGCTGTAGATTTCTTTTATGCCTGCTACGTTACTGCAGACACGGTAATGTAAGCCATCCGATTGGCCAGCGGTAGGCCTATAGTGCACTTGATTTGCTCTCTGGGCCCGCCGGAAAGGCAGGGTTTCTATCTTCAGACACATGAAATCGGGTGCACCTACCGGCAACAGTGCGAGACAAATGAATGAAATATAGCAACGCAAGACTTTATCGTTGTTTTTTACAGAAATGTTTGGCGATCGACTAGGAATGCCTTGATCGACCAGTCGGTGACCACTGCCCTACCCTATTATCAGGTATACAGATCAATGGTAGTCAATTCATTCCAAAGCTCATTCCGGATAACTACTCTTTTAATTGCTTGTTTTGTCATAGCTTTCAGCCCATTGCATCTATTGAATTTGACCCTGCTCTTTGTTTTTAGCTTTCAGCCCATTGCATCCATTGAATTTGACCCTGCTCTTTGTTTTTAGAGGATTCCTCTAAACCTAGAACCCAAACTAGAAACATTATATTGCTGCATTGTACGTTTGACCTCCCTGACCTGCTAAGCTCCCTCTTAAAGCTCCTCACCCAGGCCCAAACCCTGTCCTTTCCTGAAACATGATGTTATGTTGTTTAGCTCACCCTCCTCTTGTCTTCGCCCATACTGTAATCCTATTTGCTCTGTCATGTCAGCAGATTGTGTGTGTGTGTGTGTGTGTGTGTGTGTGTGTGTGTGTGTGTGTGTGTGTGTGTGTGTGTGTGTGTGTGTGTGTGTGTGTGTGTGTGTGTGTGTGTGTGTACGTGCGGGCCCGCGGGCACAGGGAGGCAGAGTGACACCCAGCTCACTCACAGCTGTCTGACCTAGCTCATAGGCCTCTTTGTCTGTGCTCCACGCCCCATCGAAGGTGGTCCGTACCCCCCTCACACACACACCACACCCGCCTATGGAGCGACCCCCCCCCCCCCTACATCACATCTCTAGGGGTGTTGAAATATGATTGAGTGCAATATTTTGGGTAACATGGCTGTCAGAGTTCATCTCCCGTTTCTCTATCACTCTCGATCCCTCCCTCTCTCTCTCCCCCTCCCTCCATGGCCTCCCTATCTTAATGAAAATGTTAGGCTGACTGAGGGAAAGAAAGAGAGGGCGGGGCCAGTTGGGGTTTGGCTTGTTTCCAGTCCCTGGCGCCTCAGCGCCACACTTAGTTCCAGCTCAGTGCCCACAGTAGGCAAGGCCGCCCCAGCTTCTCTGTGACCCCTTGACTGAGGACCCCTCCTAGCTCATTCCCAGCAAACCTTTGATTTCTCTTTTCTTCTCCCGCTCCCTCCCCCTTTTTAGAAATAGCTTTATAAGGCAGCGTTTGGGAATTGATTTGTCAAAGACGGACACACCGAGAGCCAAATGAGTCCCTCCCTGGCCGACCACCATCCTTAAGATACTTCTACCCTCTCCCTCTCCCCCTCAGCTCCGCCACAAAGCATCCTCTTTATATGGATGGTTTTGTGTTTTACCATCTCAAGTCATGAATTTCCTGTAATTTTGAAGAAGAAGAAAAAAACCTAATTGCTTCATTTTTCTTTCTCTCTTTGTCATTGCCCCATTAGTCTTCTTATTTTCCTTTGTGATTATCTAGTTGTGGAAAATATACAAACCCACATATTGGTAATTTTGCACTCAATACTTCAACACAAAATGTTGCATTTCTTACAAATCAGTAGCACAGTGCATCGGAAAAAGTCCAAACACTTTCTCATTTGTCATTAAGAAATCCACCCAGGCTATTACCCCTTGTAATGGCCTCTACTTCCAACTCAGTGAGACCTCTAAGTGGTACAGTAACAAAGCCTTTTAGCCGTGAGAGAAAGGGACAATTATATAGGAGTGAAGAGTTCCTCTTGACAAACTCACTGACTTCTCCTGACGTTGAGACTTTGGCCGTGTCCCAAATGACACCCTGTTCCCTACGTAGTGCACTACTTTTTTTGTAGTTCACCACATATGGAATAGGGCCCCATTTGGGATGCAAACCTTTTCCTACCACGATTGCCCTTGACTCTAACCCAGTGAAGTGGGGTTGGATGGAAGGACAGATCCCAACCCCACTGCTGCTATTGTTATGAAGTCTGTTCTGAGTGAGGAGAGCTATAGAGTACCTGTTAGTCCGTACCACTCACAGTAACTGTACGAAGAGCATTGCATCGCTCAGACAGACTATAGTCATTTGTTAGTTAACAATACTATGTGATTATGACTATGTGATCTATGCGTGCACTCATAAACACACACAGACGTTCACCTCCCAGGTCCATGTCAGCAGGAATTCTGTAGTGATTGATACTGAGGTAGAGAGGAGGGAGGTCTTGGCCCAGCCAGTCAGCCAGCCAGTCTATAGAAGGAGCATGCTGTTAGCCACCTCCCGCTGTCTTTTATTTAATTGCAATAGCTGTAGCTCTCTCCTTTCTGTCTCTCCTCTCTTTGTAGCCTGTCCCAGACATGCTGGCCAAGATGTTTGTCTGCAAAGCACAGACAATCAATACTCTCCCATTTGAAGGAGTCTAAGGTCACAGATAGTGTGAATTGTTTTGTTAGATAGTCAAAGGTCAGGTAATAATCTTTTCTTTAACCACTTCCCGCCAGGAATTGATCAGTTTCATCTCCTAGCTAGGAGGAGGGTGATGGGTGCGCGGCCTGCCTAGCACTGTGGTTATCTTTACTGACAACCTATGGTGAGCTAATACCATGATTCACATGGAGGGAGAGGGCTCTTCTTCTCTGGTGCTTAGTATTTGTGGACATTCTGTGTGTGTGTGTGTGTGTGTGTGTGTGTGTGTGTGTGTGTGTGTGTGTGTGTGTGTGTGTGTGTGTGTGTGTGTGTGTGTCTGTAGAATCACCATCAAACATATGTTAAGATGGAGATTCTCTAGTTTCTGTTTGTGTGTGTGCGCATGAGTGAGTGTGTGTTTCGGTTCAGGGGGTAGCCCAGCAGGGCTAGCTAAATTGGCCCCTACTGTTTCTCCCAGTTCACATTAAACAGGAGAGAGGGGTGGATCTGTGATCAACACAACACATTTGATACGTGAATGAAACATACACTGAGTATACAAATCTTTAGGAACACCTGCTCTTTCCATGACATAGACTGACCAGGTGAATCCAGGTGAAAGCTATGATCCCTTATTGATGTCACCTGTTAAATCCACTTCAATCAGTGTAGATGAAGGGGAGGAGACAGGTTAAAGAAGGATTTTTTAGCCTTGAAGCAATTGAGAGATGGATTGTGTATGTGTGCCATTCAGAGGGTGAATGGGCAAGACAAAAGATTTACGTGCCTTTGAATGGGGTATGGTAGTAGGTGCCAGGCGCACCGGTTTGTGTGTGTCAAGAACTGCAAGGCTGCTGGGTTTTTCACGCTCAACAGTTTCCCGTGTGTATCAGGAATGGTCCACCACCCAAACGACATCCAGCCAATTTAACACAACTGTGGGAAGCATTGGAGTCAACATGGGCCAGCATCCCTGTGGAACGCTTTCGACACGTTATAGAGTCCATGCCCCAACGAATTGAGGCTGTTCAGAGGGCAAAAGGGGGTGCAACTCAATAGCAGGAAGGTGTTCCTAATGTTTTGTACACTCAGTGTATATGCACAACTATACACACAGTTAAATAAGAGTTTTACCTGTTAAATAGCCTGTCGTTGAATCTGCCTACTAGAGGTAAGTCATGGTTTCAACCAGCATCAGTAGAGAGTAGACTGGGAGGAGGAGGAAGTGGAATAGTAATCAACTTACCTAACGTGATTACCACTAGGCTGCTTTTCTCAGGACTATAACACATCATGTTTACCTGTGATGTAATATTAGTACTATTTGAATGGTTACTAATATGTCTAAGTCTGCAGCGGCTTGTAGTAGCTACCTGATTCCAGTCAGAATGACTTCTATTGAACTTCAAACTGTATTTATGTTGTATGTATAACACAGAATATAGCATATTTTTCTTATGAATGTCATATTTGTAATTTCTAAACCACATTTTCAAATATAGGTTGTTTCAGATCAAGTTATTTATTTTCATTCTTCAAACAGATCCATAATTGTAATTTAAAAAGTTTGTTTTGGTTATTAGAGCTTCTCACAGAGAAAGACAAGTCAATCAGAGTGTCGGTAGCCCAGGGGGGGTCGATATTTCTAATATGAGTGTGTGTTTGCAGACGAGCAGTTTTGGGGGGGCCTAATGAATGGCACCTGTATTGATCTCCATGGGAAATGTTTGTATGATACAGGAATAATTTAAAAAGGGGAGTTGGGGGGGACATTATAGGTGCGGGGTTTAATAGGAGGGGGGAAGATAGAGGGATCAAGATTGGGTATTGACAAAAGGGCCGGGCAACTGAGCCGGGAGAGCTTGAAATAAACCCGCGGCGCGCGCTCAGTCATTACAGTGGGCCGCGCTGGCCCCGCTCAACCTTGAGCCAGTCGATAAGCTATTATAACCATGCAAATTGTGGCCAAATCAGAGACCTGACATATCGGTATTATATACTTCTGCAGCCAACGGGTTATACATCATTATCAGGAGCCAGGCAACAATATGCATTTTGCTTACCGTTGTGTTGGCGTGCTGCATGGCCTGGAGGGGGGTGGGGGGGGTGGGGGGGGGGGGGGGGGTGCTGAGTCGTGGAGGTGGAGGACACAGGTTGGCCACCCTGATGGCTGTTGTGTCCCAGACCTCCTCTGTTGTCTCTCTACGAGGGTGGGCGGCGGGGAGAGTTGCCAGGTGATTTACTGGCAGTGGCAGTGCGGAGCGGCCTCGCACGGTGTGGCGGCAGCTGATGTAATGTGGGCTAAAGGCTATGTAAACACTGGGGTGACCTTGGTCTCCGATTTGTCAATAGAGGTACGGCCGAGAACAGAGAGGGGGATTGTGGGTGATCTCTGCACAGTGCCCTGCCTGTGAAAGTGAAGCCCTCTACAGCGAGCGAGGTCCGCGGCTGTGATAACCTCCTGCTCCCCAGTACATTAGGTGTCCTCGGCTCCGCTCTGCATGCTGGAAAGGTCTCCAGAAACACTGGCAACAGAGACAAACAGTGTGCTATTGATTGGTGGAGGTTGGATATGTGAGGGGCGCTGTGCTGTGGCAGGCCTGGGAGACAGAGAGCGATAGCAGCGTGTTTATCAGGACTCAGGAGCCTGTTACTGTCTAAGTGGCCCTGCTCTTTGATCTCCCTGGCTTTGGCCCTCACTGGAGGAGCAGGTCGAACTCTCCACCCTGACCTTTGACCTCAGTGCTGTTCCTCACCATACACACCCACCCATAGAAATACACCCTCCTCCCCTTATCCTCCGCCTATCCAGCTAGCTGTTGTCTAATGCCGCAGTTGCTAGTGCTGGACCGTAACTCATCTTAATCTCCCCTCAATGATGTCAGAATGCCACCGCGCTGCTGAACCAAGTCCGCAGTTTGCACCACCAGCGCGGTCAGGGAGGAGGACGGAGAGGCAGAGAAGCACTGCCTCCACCAACCAGCCGCCAAGCCACAGGCCCGGCCGCCCGCCCATCCGTCTCTGATTCGCTGAGCTCGCTGCATTCTAAAACACACACATTTGTTCCACCAAGTTTTTCGATGGCTTGCAGATGGGCAGTGATTAATCAGAGAGGTAACTGTGAAGTAGTTTGCAATTAGACTGGAAAGCTCTGAAGCATGCTAATTGAATCAGAAAATGAGAGACAGTACGTGTTCTGTAATTGGCTGGCTCCCATGCAGCAGGTGCCAGCCTACTCGACTGTGGAACAAGGTATTTAAGTCACATTAGCCGGAGTCAAAATATTCCTTGATATGGAACAGTTAGATTTTCTGCTTGTTTTCACCACCGATGTCACCGCCAGCCTGGCCGTCTCGCGGTGCAATTACGGCAGGCGGGGCGCAGAAAATGGGCTGTCGGCAATGCGTGACCAAGCCACCGCGGGAGAAAACAAAACGCGGCATGGCAGGAAGTGGCGAGTTACAGTATTAGCGCTCCCTGCAATGAGAGGGTGTCCCTTTGTTTCATGTCACCTGCACATACTAATGGTACACACTACCATCTGTCATGAGCCATGTCTTTTGTTGCTGAGAATTTTCCTGCACTGCAGGAAATGCAAACGTGTAGTGTATTTGAGTTTTAAAAAGGCGTCTAAAGATTGTAATTTCCACTTTGAAATGTCAGACTTGATTTTCCCTAACGAAAAGTGTATCAACCCCTACAAAAATGTCCATGAAATATAATCCACATAATAATTCACATTCCCTGTTGCTGCAGGATACTTTTCCTGCTGTAGCAAACTGGCTCAAATTAAGATCCTACATCTGTACGTATGAAAATGAATGTACTACATTATGCATGTGTGTTTGTATTCACTGTTTGCTTCCATATTGTTGTATTTAATTCAGTGTCAATGTGTAAGCAGCGTGAGTGAACGATGTTTAGCTTTGAGCCAGGTCTCTACACCAAGGTCTGTTTACGAAGTCAGAAACCCTAGTGTCTCACCTCGCCCTCCCCGGGGGGCCCCAACCACTGACGTCTCTCTGACAAACATGAAAAAAACGGAGCGAAATTCAAAATGGATCACTTCAGGGCGGGGGGCTGGGTTGCCAGTTCTTGAGCTCGTTGGCTAAATGAACTAGTCCCTTTGGTGTGAAGGTTGGAAAAGCAACGTCCTTTCAGGTCTGTCGGAGAAAGAGCAGAGAAAGAAGTGGCGAGTGTAGAGGTAGATAGAGATGTGGAGGTAGAGAATTCCCTTGGCTGTTCTGTGCAGATCTAACTTCAAAGTGTGCTGCCTGTGTGCCACAAAGCCCTCCTCTACATTCAGCTCCTGCCCTTACTCTGATATCTTGATCAGCCATGCCAAAAGAGCCAGGTTCGCCGCAAAGCTGGCGTGTACACATGGACATACATACACACACACACCCACTCACAGAAGCATGGGTATACAAACACGTACACACACTTACAGAAAATGTTCTCTCAATCATTTTTTGGTTTAGGTTATGTTTGTTATAGCATGATTTGGCCTTAATCATACACTCCCCTACGTATGTCTTTGGACAGTGAAGCTAAAACTTTTAATTTGTCTCTATACGCCAGCATTTTGGATTTGAGATAAAATGTTTTATATGAGGTGATAGTACAGAATGTCACCTTTTATTTGAGGGTATTTTCATACAAATCTGTTTTACCATTTAGAAATGAATGCACTTTATGTAGTCCCCCCATTTCAAGTTGTCATAAGTATTTGGACAAATGCACTTATAGTGTATTCAGTTTTGGAATTGGTTGTACGTAATTGAATTGAATGGTAAATAATGTATTGTGTAATTTTGGAGTCACTTAATTGTAAATAAGAATGGAATATGTTTCTGAGCACTACATTAATGTGGATGCTACCATGATTACAGATAATCATGAATGAATCATGAATAATGATGCTAACCTATCACCATTACCAATAACAGGGGAGGTTAGCATTTTTTGGGCGGTATGATATTTCAATTTAACTTTCTCACTCATCATTATTCACGATTCAATAATGATTACCGTATTCATGGTAGCATCCACATTAATGTAGAAGTGTTTAGAAACATATTATATTATTATTTACAATAAAAGTGACTCCAAAATGACCCAATACATTATTTACCATTCATTTCTATTGGGCACAACATAATTCGAAACACAACCAAAGCAAACTGCAAATGCATTCAACAAGTTTGTAGAGTCACAAGCTTGATGTAGTCATTGCGTGCTAGGAATATGGGACCAAATACAAAACTTTTGACAAAATGTAATACACTATAAGTGAATTTGTCCAAATACTTATGACACATTCAAATGGGGGGGACTAGATACGTATGAAAATACCTTCAAATAAAAGGTGACATTCTGTACTGTCGCCTCACATGAAACACTTGATCTCAGATCCAAAATGATGGAGTATAGAGACAAATTAAAAGTCTTAGCTTCACTGTCCGAATAAATACGTAGGGGATATAAGTTTGGAATGTGTCTGTGTTTGTATGTGAATGTGTGTTTTTCTCTTTGCTAATTTAGATTAAATGAAGTCTCCAGCCAATGAGAAAACAAGCTGGTATAAACCAATGTTCCTGGAGCCACACGTACACACACATTGACACACACACATACATAAACACACATACACACACACATTCACACATACACACACACACATTGACACACACATACAGTGAGGGAAAAAAGTATTTGATCCCCTGCTGATTTTGTACGTTTGCCCACTGACAAATAAATGATCAGTCTATAATTTTAATGGTAGGTTTATTTGAACAGTGAGAGACAGAATAACAACAAAAAAATCGAGAAAAATGCATGTCAAAAATTTTATAAATTGTTTTGCATTTTAATGAAGGAAATAAGTATTTGAACCCCTCTCAATCAGAAAGATTTCTGGCTCCCGGTGTCTTTTTTATACAGGTAACGAGCTGAGATTAGGAGCACACTCTTAAAGGGAGCGCTCCTAATCTCAGTTTTTACCTGTATAAAAGACACCTGTCCACAGAAGCAATCAATCAATCAGATTCCAAACTCTCCACCATGGCCAAGACCAAAGAGCTCTCCAAGGATGTCAGGGACAAGATTGTAGACCTACACAAGGCTGGAATGGGCTACAAGGCCATCGCCAAGCAGCTTGGTGAGAAGGTGACAACAGTTGGTGCGATTATTCGCAAATGGAAGAAACACAAAATAACTGTCAATCTCCCTCAGCCTGGGGCTCCATGCAAGATCTCACCTTGTGGAGTTGCAATGATCATGAGAACGGTGAGGAATCAGCCCAGAACTACACGGGAGGATCTTGTCAATGATCTCAAGGCAGCTGGGACCATATTCACCGAGAAAACAATTGGTAACACACTACGCCTGCAGCGCCCGCAAGGTCCCCCTGCTCAAGAAAGCACATATACAGGGCCGTCTGAAGTTTGCCAATGAACATCTGAATGATTCAGAGGAGAACTGGGTGAAAGTGTTGTGGTCAGATGAGACCAAAATCAAGCTCTTTGGCATCAACTCAACTCGCCGTGTTTGGAGGAGAAGGAATGCTGCCTATGACCCCAAGAACACCATCCCCACCGTCAAACATGGAGGTGGAAACATTACGCTTTGGGGGTGTTTTTCTGCTAAGGGGACAGGACAACTTTACCGCATCAAAGGGACGATGGACGGGGCCATGGACCGTCAAATCTTGGGTAAGAACCTCCTTCCCTCAGCCAGGGCATTGAAAATGGGTCGTGGATGGGTATTCCAGCATGACAATGACCCAAAACACACGGCCAAGGCAACAAAGGAGTGGCTCAAGAAGAAGCACATTAAGGTCCTGGAGTGGCCTAGCCACTCTCCAGACCTTAATCCCATAGAAAATCTGTGGAGGGAGCTGAAGGTTCGAGTTGCCAAACGTCAGCCTCGAAACCTTAATGACTTGGAGAAGATCTGCAAAGAGGAGTGGAACAAAATCCCTCCTGAGATGTGTGCAAACCTGGTGGCCAACTACAAGAAACGTCTGACCTTGCCAACAAGGGTTTTGCCACCAAGTACTTAGTCATGTTTTGCAGAGGGGTCAAATACTTATTTCCCTCATTAAAATGCAAATCAATTTACAACATTTTTGACATGCGTTTTTCTGGATTTGTTTGTTGTTATTCTGTCTCTCACTGTTCAAATAAACCTACCATTCAAATTATAGACTGATCATGTCTTTGTCAGTGGGCAAACGTACAAAATCAGCAGGGGATCAAATACTTTTTTCCCTCACTGTACATAAACACACATACACATACACATTCACACATACACCAGAATACAAATCTAACCTACACCAGTGGGAATATTGTACTGTTCTTACTGTGTCTAGACTCCTAGTAGTGAGAGTCCTCGTCACTACTTCCAAATAAGTGTTATGAGCGCTTCCCATAGTGAAACACACACTCACACCTGTTGGTCAGCCTAGTTGCCATGGCCATGTACAAGTGAATACCACAAATGACATCAACAGAGAGAAATAAACCTGATTTAAATCCTATAGCACTGACTTGTCTGTGTGAATTATGTTTTTTGTTTTTTTGTCTCCCTTGTGAGGGGAAAGAGACACTTCGCTATGTTGATTCTAAAGAATTTCTACAGAGAGAGCAGCGCTGTGGAGAGCTACCGGGAGGGTAGAGGTTTATGGAAAGGTTCATCTGTGGGATCCTGGCATGGGATCCCCGAGTTTACCAACAATCCATCTGGCAGGGAGTCTCTGCCCCCCCACCCCACACCCCCTACTCACTCCCTTCAGCCAATCCTGGTCCTTCGAGACGGATCCTGGCCGGATCCTTCCAGGAGCTCGTTAAACAATGTCTAAATCAAACGGCAAACTTTGGGCCAGTCATGAGGCGTGTCACCCTGGGTTGCACCACTCCCCTTCTTATCCTCCTCCGCTGATCCCATTTCACAGAGTAACCAGCAGGAGCTAATCACAATCTCAGCACTGGCCCTGGGCCCACAGCTACGCAGGCAAGTCCCAGCCGTCTGAACATACCCCGTGAACTCTCAACCTTTACTGGGATAGCGCTCCAGCTATTCCTGGATGAATATCTAGATGGAATTCTATAAACAGCAGATGCTCGCTTTACAGAGCAAAGTTTACACGGCAAAGGACATTCAGTGCCTGGAACAGGGCTAAACAATAGCCGTTTGCCAGCCAGCGCCTGTTTCGAAGCTAAGCATCCGTAAGCCTGACAGCGCTGCTACGGTGTCTCTCGAGTCAGAAAGGCGATTGGGTTAATTTGCCTTTACTTATCTTTTTCTACCATTAAGCATGTCTATTGGCACTGGCTAATGAGTAATGCTGTCCGCTTCGGCCAAGAGACTTAAGGCGGTGCGTCACCAGCACACCAGTGACGTTAGCCTTGGAAAGACCTCTTGTTTCTTTTCAGCCTCCCTCCCTCCCTTTCTTTCTCCTTCTCCACACGCCTTATTTTGTTAAGTATCAGGACTTGCAGTAATAAGATTGGGGTCTTAACAGGCTGTGTGGTGGGTGTGCTGGTCACAGTGCGGCCCTGGAGTTCTCACTATCCTAGCCCCTCCAGCTTAGCAACAGGTCTGTGGGGTTGGGGGGTCATCTCGGGAGGGGGTGGCAGGGTGGAGTTAGGGAGGGGACACTATTTTTACAGACAATGGTTTTCGTTGGTGTCAGACTCACAAGATGGAATTCAATTAAACCAACCATTGCAATGTTTCAAGGTGTCATACAATACTGTTCACGTGCACACACTTTCGATTTTTTTTTATTGTTTTTAAATATTTTATAAACAATACAAAACATACACATACAAACGACAACATCATACAAACATCAACTACCTCACACCTGCCCAGACCCACTAGCACACACCCCCAATTCCAGCACCACATCACTTTCCGCCACATGGCCTGAAACTGCACCATTTTGTTTCTCTCCGTAGCCCATGCACTTTCAATATTTCAATAAAAAATATTTTGATTTTTCCATTGTGTTAATGATGGCGGATTGATTGATTTCCACGTTTTTAGTATACGTTTTTTCAAGATGAGTGATGATAGGAGAATCATCCAACCCATCAGGTATCTCACTTTACCCTCATATGCCATGTCTTGAAATATGCAGACCGACAGATTCAAAGTACATTTATATTGTAATACTTCTGACAACTTTCCAGCTCCGCCCTCAACTTTCAGACGTTATAGCTTTCCCAGAAAGCATGGATTATTGAGCCATTATTAGTTTTACACTTAAGACATGACTCTGCCATTGTGCTGTAGAATTTGTGAATTTTGTCTCTTGTATAATAGATTATATACATTAGTTTACACTGGATTAAGTGTAAAGTGTACACACTTTCTACCTGTGTGAAGAGTACCAAGTAGAAGTAGGATTTGACTTAATTGCCACATGTAATCTTAACCTTTACCCGCTACAGACAGAAGAGAACTGGCCACCCCTCTGAGCCTGGTTCCGCTATAGGTATCTTTTTTCTCTTTCTAGTAGTTTTTCCTAGCCATTGTGCTTCTGCCTCTGCATTGCTTGCTCTTTGGGGTTCTAGGCTAGGTATCTGTAAAGCACTTTGAGGCAACTGCTGGATCCTTTTGATCCCACAGATTGAGATGCTGTTGGGCTAGTGAGAAGAGAGTGGTTCCCCACCGTGTCTGTATAGAGCACTTCTGGCCAGGTAATATTATCTGCTGTAGTTGGCCTGGTCTTGTATCAGCACAATGCCAGGGCAATGACAGCTATGACGCCCACCCTGACTCTCCCCCCCCCACCCCCATGTCGTGACATGTCACATGAGCAGAGAGAGCAAGTGGCAAAATTGGTCATCATCATATCAGCTCTGCTTTCTACTCAGAGAGGAAGGGTCTGGAAATGGCAACTCTACACCTGTCAGGAGCTGGGGTGTATTCATTAGTGCACAATGTTTCAAAACATTTGCAACCGAAAATGTTTTGAAACGGAAACAAACCTTTCTTATTAGACAAGTTCAGCTTAGTCCTTCCCTGTTTCGTCCCATTTGCTTCCGTTTAGTTCCTAGTGAATACAACCCTGTTCTCCCATTGGGCTCATTTACACAAGGTGACCTTGAAAGACACAGAGATTGTAGGTGTAAATGCATTGTACAGTGTAGTGATTTTTCTGCTCTCTAAAGATGGTAACATGCTGAAAGTCTTGCTGGTGGGTCTCCTGTCAACTTCATGAGGTTGTCTATCATGTTTGTTACTGACTAATAATATGTCTCTGTTTCTATACTGTGTGGGTGTGCCAGCACATTGCGCGTGTGTGTGTGTGTGTTTGTTTTCCAGCTCAATGACCAACTTTTCCCCTCTCAGTGGCACATCACACTGTCGATGACCCTGTTGGATAGGGATGGTCCTTTTAACTGCAGGCACCCTGATACAATCCTCTGTAAATATATTAAACCCATCCCCAGTGGGAGGAAGCTGCTTATCCTGCCTGCCTGCCCGATCTTTTTTCACCCCTCTTCCCACTCTTCCTCTCTAGCAGTTTCTCTCTCCGCTCTCACTCGCTTTCTCTCTTTCACCCTCTATCACGGCCCTCTCTCTCCCCCCCTTCTCTTTCCTTCTCTCTCTCTCTCTACCCCCCCCCATTAGCCCACCATCCTATGTCCTTTAGCCACCCTGAGTACATACAGTACATTCAGCACCATACCTAGCTAGCCTAAGCTATACTCTACACCCCCCCACCCTAACCCACCCCAGACTGGCCATAAGTCAGGGCACAGTCCCTGTCCTAGTGATGCCCGCAGGTCAGGGGCAGTGCCAAAGGTGATCTGAGTGACGTGGCACTCTGGCTGACCCCGGCTCTTGGCAGGGCTGCATGTTTAATGAGATTAGCCGGTAATGCCGACTCTGTGTCTGTTTCTCTCGCCGGGGCCTCTTTTTTTAGCCAGCTGAACGGGTTGTGCCAGCGTTCACGGGTCGAGGGCAGGACAATCCCAACATGCCTACTACCCGCACGCTCGTTCGCCCGCCTGTCTTCCCAGGATGTGACACAGGGGGGCACTGGGCACTGGGCACTCAGGTATGGGCTGCCCCTGGTGGCACAGGCCTGGGAGAGGATCAGACAGCGCTCTCTCTCTTTCTCCCTCTCTCTCCCACTTTCTCCCTCTCCCCCCAGCCCCCACCCACAACCTGGCGGCCAAGGAAGGAATCCAGGCTCCCATGTGTCCGTGTGATTGGCTTTGATAATTGTGCATGGGAGCGTGCCTTGCAAAGCTGCTCTCTGTACCGCCCTGCAAAGACACACAGACTTACACCCAACCACAAGCTGTACTAGCGCCACGGCTGTACGCTCGCTGCTGGTCATTCTCATTCAGGACAGAGTCCACGTTGCCTCAGCTCTTTGTGTTGTGGAGGTTTGAGACTCGTTGAGTAGCGTATTAAACAGGAGTGACAGTAAGTGGCGATTAAGGGGCTGTGACTTGTTTGTGTGGGTGCTTATGTCGTCAGACAGACAGACCGACTGTCAGACAGACAGACTGGGCCTCCCATGTCACAGGTGTGCCCTCGCTGTAGCGGGGTCAGTTTCGGCCCTGCCGCTGTCTGACAGCTCCTCAGAGGGTGACAGCCAAGCCCAGCGTACCCTGCTCAGCCCGGGCCAGGTGTGGACCAGGAACACCTGTGTGGCTCTGGCCCCGGGGCACAGACAGGGTCGAGTTCCACCCAAACAAACATCATCCTATCATCATCCTTTGTGTGTGTGTGTGTGTGTGTGTCCGTTATGCTTATACAGTATGCCCTATACTCGTACTTTAGGGACTGGACTATCACGTTACGTAGACATGTCAGAATGTCTTTTGTGAGCAACATCACCCGATTGCCATAGCTACTTCACATTGGCATTGTGTCCCCCTCCCCTTTCTGTCTCTCTTCCTCTATGTCCTCGTGGGAATGGGACGGATGCGTATTTCACACTCAGCCAAGAACACTATTTATATATTTGAATTAGAGTTATCATAATCTCTCTCTGTCACACACACACACACACACACACACACACACACACACACACAGCTATAAAAGGATCTAAGTAATAGACACAGGAGAAAAATGAAGTAGACTTACACTCCCAACACTAATTTCTAAAGAAAACTACAATAGCCAACTACAATAGCCATGCAGCCCTAAGTACAAGGAGCTGAAATTAGGCCAAGCGCTAACCCGCATAAAATCAGGTCAGGAGTATTTCACCCATATTTTACCTCATGATTCATATTGCAGCTTTACCCAGCTAACAAGACATGTTCCCAGAACATTGGGAAATGTTTTTTGCGTTGTTGCAATTTGGTTTTGAAATCACATCATTACAATAATTCTGAATATGATATATTTTAAAACATCAGTGAGTCAAGCGTGCTGTTCCAGAAACGTTCTGACAACATCTAATGTTCCACCAACCCCGTCTCCCCGTAACAACCACATTCAACATTTTGTGACATGATTGTATGAAAGACATTCAATTATAGTCAGAGTTTGAAAGAGGCTGTCTTATTTCCTGAGTTGTGTTTTTGTTTTGGGGCTGCTGGGAATGGTAGGGGAAAGAGAAAGACTAGATGAAGGGTAATCTAATGACTGTCCATTTCATTTAGCTCTTCTGTCACCAGTTGGAGTCTGACATCAGTTTGAATCACAGCTCACCTAAATATTTCCCTAAATAGGTTTCTCTCTCTCTCATGCCCATTCATACCTTGGCCAAGGCCTCAGAAAGAGAGGGCGCTAAACAGACAGACTGAGACAGCCACTGATACAGAAAGATAAATGGGGAGAGGATGAGACAAAGACTGAAGCTGCCAGAGAGAGAGAGAGAGAGAGAGAGAGAGAGAGAGAGAGAGAGAGAGAGAGAGAGAGAGAGAGAGAGAGAGAGAGAGAGAGAGAGAGAGAGAGAGAGAGAGAGAGAGAGAGAGAGAGAGAGAGAGAGAGAGAGAGAGAGAGAGAGAGAGAGAGAGAGAGAGAGAGAGAGAGAGAGAGAGAGAGAGAGAGAGAGAGAGAGAGAGAGAGAGAGAGAGAGAGAGAGAGAGAGAGGATAAAGGGATGATCCCTGTGGATTGTGCTGTTGTAACATCACACCGGTGCGTCCCTGATGGGAGAGCAGACTGAGTGCGCTCACTCCTTCACCGGGGGGAAAAGAGAAGCATTCACAGGATGGAAAACACACAAGAGGAGATTGAGAGACGAGAGGAAGAGAGAAAACACTATTCCCCCCAGAGCAGGAATGGGGAAATTTCTGCTAGCGCAAACATTCTGCAGGCAGATAGCAGGAGACAGAGCACCGAGAGAGGGGAGGAGAGGAGGCGGGTGGAGATGGGAGAGAATTAGTAAAAAGAGAGGAGAGCGGGGATGAGGAGGGGAAGAGTGATAAAAGGGTGGGAAAGAGGAGAGGAGTGTGTTTGAAGGGCTGTAGTGGTGTAGAGGTCAGAGAGCTGGATTTGTAACCATTTGGGTTGAAGCAGACAGGGCAAGACTGCTGTAGTCCATACTGTAGAATGAGTCATCAGTAAGAAGGATGACTTAGAAGAGCTCATCCATATAATGTCAATGGCTGTGCATTTACACGGTCAACTTCACCTCCTTTCACCATTCACTGTCTTCACCACATAGGACTGTTGTCCTTGACACCCGATGACCCTTACCACCCCCAAATATAAACCTGTCACTGGGACAATCACCCCGGAGACGCATTAGGACGGACGGCAGATGTCTGACCGGTGGGACACCCAACGCCCTAATGTCCAGAGTGTGATCATATCTTAAATGTCACCTTCATTACTCGTGCCAGTGCACTTAAGTTCACTGAATGGATCGATGAGGGACAAGAGTGGGGTTTTGGTGGGGCTGTAGGTGTGGGGTAACCTAAGTGCTATGTTACTGACACACCAGCAACATGGGGGTCACCGGAGTGGCCCTGATGGGGGTCAGATACGTGGGCGTGAAACGGGCCGTCGCAGCCCCCCACCATCACAGCGGCCATAAATACAACAAAAAAAGTTTACCGGTTGTAAAATATGAAGCAGCCATCTCTTCTTTCAGGATTGGGGGGGGGTACTTGTCGGTTAGGGAGGCGAAGGCGGGGATAGGGAGGGGGTTTTAACACGCTACTTTAGCCCTCGGGGGCTGCACAGTTGAAAGTCAGTTCATCAGGCGTGCAGAATCCTAGCAGCCCGTTTGTGTGTGGAGAGGGGGCATAGCCGAGCTATAAAAAGTGAAATCATATCACTTAGCAGCTGAGTGCAGATAAAGCCGTGTTTGAACTCGGAGGCATTAATTATACATTGTAAACAGAGCAGTGGGAGACCGTGGCTCGCTTAAATTATGACAGAGGGTAGTTTTTCTCCTCTCTCTCTCACTCACTCTCTTCCCTTCTCTCGCTCTCTCTCCCTCGCTCTCTTTCTCTCTTCCACACCAATTTTGCTATTCTCCTTGATTAACTTTGAAAGAGTCATTTTTCTGTAATGTGTCATTTATTTATCTTAACATAATGTCCGGTGCTGGGCTGATTTGACTGGGACACTCTCACAGCAAAGAGTAAACGTCTGCGTTGTATAATGCCATAGACCAGGGGTCTCCAACAGGTAGATTGCGAGTTACCAGTAGCTCGCAGCCCACCTATGAGTAGCTCGCCAAGCAATTCTGAAAGTACAGTCGTGGTCAAAGGTTTTGAGAATGACACAAATACTAATTTTCACAAAGTCTCTGCCTCAGTTTTGATGATGGCAATATGCATATACTCCAGAATGTCATGAAGAGTGATCAGATGAATTGCAATGAATTGCAAAGTCCCTCTTTGCCATGAAAATGAACTTAATCCCAAAGAAACATTTCCACTGCATTTCAGCCCTGACACAAAAGGACCAGCTGCCATCATGTCTGATTCTCTCGTTAACACAGGTGAGAGTGTTGACGAGGACAAGGTTGGAGATCACTCTGTCATGCTGATTGAGTTAGAATAACAGACTGGAAGCTTTAAAATGATGTTGGTGCTTGAATTCATTGTTCTTCCTCTGTTAACCGTGGTTACCTGCAAGGAAACACGTGCCGTCATCATTGCTTTGCACAAAAAGGGCTTCACAGGCAAGGATATTGCTGCTAGTAAGATTGCACCTAAATCAACCATTTATCGGATCATCAAGAACTTCAAGGAGAGAGGTTCAATTGTTGTGAAGAAGGCGTCAGGGCGCCCAAGAAAGTCCAGCAAGCGCCAGGACCGTCTCCTAAAGTTGATTCAGCTGCGGGATCGGGGCACCACCAGTGCAGAGCTTGCTCGGGAATGGCAGCAAGCAGGTGTGAGTGCATCTGCACGCACAGTGAGGTGAAGACTTTTGGAGGATGGCCTGGTGTCAAGAAGGGCAGCAAAGAAGCCACTTCTCTCCAGGAAAAACATTAGGGACAGACTGATATTCTGCAAAAGGTACAGGGATTTGACTGCTGAGGACTGGGGTAAAGTCATTTTCTCTGATGAATCCCCTTTCCGATTGTTTGGGGCATCCGGAAAACACCTTGTCCGGAGAAGACAAGGTGAGCGCTTCCATCAGTCCTGTGTCATGCCAACAGTAAAGCATCCTGAGACCATTCATGTGTGGGGTTGCTTCTCAGCCAACGGAGTGGGCTCACTCACATTTTTCCCTAAGAACACAGCCATGAATAAAGAATGGTACCAACACATCCTCTGAGATCAACTTCTCCCAACCATCCAAGAACAGTTTGGTGACGACCAATGCCTTTTCCAGCATGATGGAGCACCTTGCCATAAGGCAAAAGTGATAACTAAGTGGCTCGGGGAACAAAACATCGACATTTTGGGTCCATGGCCAGGAAACTCCCCAGACCTTAATCCCATTGAGAACTTGTGGTCGATCTTCAAGATGCGGGTGGACAAACAAAAACCCACAAATTCTGACAAACTCCAAGCATTGATTATGCAAGAATGGGCTGCCATCAGTCAGGATGTGGCCCAGAAGTTAATTGACAGCATGCCAGGGCGGATTGCAGAGGTCTTGAAAAAGAAGGGTCAACACTGCAAATATTGATTATTTGCATGAACTTAATGTAATAGTCAATAAAAGCCTTTGACACTTATGGAATGCTTGTAATTATACTTCAGTATACCATAGTAACATCTGACAAAAATATCTCATAACACTGAAGCAGCGAACTTTGTGAAGACCAATAATTGTGTCATTCTCAAAACTTTTGAACACGACTGTACATTAGAAAAATTATGTGTTCCATCGCAAACTATCATAAACATAATGCTCCCGTCTACTATCCAATCAAAGCCACATTGACATGATCCCACCCCTGGTTAGCCACTATTGGCTTAAAAAGCCAAACGTAACACAATATCTGCCCATTAATGTCCAGCAATATTGCCCCTGTCTGTTTGGTGCGCACGTTTGTCTATCACTCTGTATGTAGCCAGTTAGCTAATGATATCAGTCTTGTGGGTAGACAGAAAGACTTTCCCCAAAAACCTTCTAAATTAAATGTTAACTGCAAAGTAGGCTTATCTGACAGAACTATATCATGATTATTTGTATCAATTGGGTGGTGATTGTTTTGCTAACTCTGCCATGACGTGCTGCAGTAGTAGACCTACAACCTCGTTCACATTACCCATAAGCACTCCGTTACGTTGCGCCGGATGTCATGCATTTAAATGAGGACGTCCACAACGGAGTAGAATCACAACGCCCCCTTGCGGTTGAAGGCTCCATTGTGAGACGGACGCCGCATATTTTGAAAATGTTCTAACTTTGCGTCGTCTTCAGTCCAGCCAGAGTCCGTCGAAGAACAGGAAGTTACCAAACCACAGAAGAAGATAAAAATATGTGGGTTTTGGTGATGGCTTTATGGGATAGCTAGCAACAATTAAACAATTACCCATTCCTAAAAGTGAGTATTATTTTAATGGTAATGTTAAACAATACACATTGACTGTTAAGCAAATTATATTATATGACTGTTGCCTCCCGTGTAAGTTTATTGTAATGGTAATTACTTTTGTTTTTGAAGATAATTATTAGGTGGAGGTCGCTAGCTACAATGGTATCTTCAACCTAGCCTAGCTTTTAGATAGCTAGCTAGCTGCTCTGCAATGCAAGCTAGCTTCTTGCTATAAAGTTAGAGAAACAAGTTGAGGAAAAAGTAACTAAACAAAACATGTTTTATTATCACCTGAAACAATATATTTATCCTGTCTTGAATGAAAAGGTCATATCTTGCAATCTCGCAAAATAATAAGACAGGTATGCTCTCCTCCATTTTGTGTTGCAAACACTACAGTTGTCTGTTCAGCGGGGCAAGACTCCGTGAAGATGAAGAATGGTGCAATGAAATATGTCACGATGTAAACGGGGAATAACAGCAGAAACATCGCTAGACCGACACATTCCTCTCTTGCTAGTTGCGTAGTTCAAGGGAAATTACACCCAAAAAAAAGTATTCTTTATGAATAATTGTAATATTGAAAGTAAAAAACAAAAACCAGGAAAAATAAAACAGAAAAAAAAGATTCCAGGAAAAAAAAAGATATAATTTGATGGAGCCCATTTAGTTTTTTTATAACCATTATTTTACCTTGTACATTGAAAGTAAACACATATCTTGTACAGCAAGGACCCAGGGGAGAGTTGCAGGGTAGAGGAGAAGAGAAGAATGTGCCTATTTGAAAGCTATATAAAAATGTGTAGCTTGCAACATTTCATTTTTTTAAAGTAGCTCTCATGCTCGAAAAGGTTGAAGACCCCTGCCATAGACTCTCACTCCTTCTTGTGCATCAAATGCAGCATGCTGATGGAAAACTGAAAGATTATTCAGCGTGACATTTCCTGACACACACACCTCAATCACTTTTTTCACACACACACACAGTCCTTCCCAGGCAGTGTTATCTAGGACTGATGTTTCACGTCAGAGAGGAGAGACTGGGTGAGATGGTGGAGGGAGGGAGGGGGCAGTTTTACATGGCCTGATCAATGGGACCTGCTGCAGGGTTAAAACATTTTTTAAGCGCTCCCTCCCTCCTGACAAGTGAGAAGGTATTGATCATTTTATTCTATTTGCCATTTGCCCGCTCAGTCTCTCTTTGCAGTCGATAGAGAGGGGATTGAGAGGGTGAGTGTATCCTCTGACCTCCCCTCCCACCCCCTCCACATATGCCCCTGTCTGTGCCTGTTGTAGCCCACGCCTGAAATCCCTGATACAATTTTGATTAATCGCAAAGTGCTGCAGGGGTCAGGGCCAGACTGTGTGTGCGCGTGTGTGTGTGTGCGCACGTGGGTGGGTGGTGGTGGGAGGGGGGGGGGTATGGTGTCGGCTGATGCTGTCAGATAAGGTCTTAAGCCCTGTTGGGGTTGGTGTCCTAGTCTGTGTGTTTCCCAGGATGTATACTGATAGTGTGTCCTCCTCTCTGGGGTGGACACTCATGACCTTGCCCTGTGTGGCGGGTACTTGAGTGTGTGTGTGTGTGTGTGTGTGTGTGTGTGTGTGTGTGTGTGTGTGTGTGTGTGTGTGTGTGTGTGTGTGTGTGTGTGTGTGTGTGTACATGTTTGTGTTTGCATTTGTTGGTGTGGTTCAGGGTAATAAGCAACATCCCTGTATACTTGTGTGTATTTCACTATTCATCTGATGTGTGTGTGTGTGTTGTGAATTAGCATTTGTGTTGCTGTGCTCATCAGTGCTTCTTCATTTCAGGGAGTTAGTGTGGGGAGCAGACAGTCTGCAACCCTGCACTTCTCCTCAGAGAGAAAGGAGAGGGGGGAGAGAGAGAGAGATAATTATTCTCTTTCTGACTCACATTCGATGAAAAATGCATACAGCTGGGGCTAGAAGCTGCTTATCAAAAAGGTTAACTCTTACCACAGTTAGTTTTTGCTGCAAAGGAGAGGCATTCAGATGGCTGATTGCTGCTTTTTCAGTTTTGAACGTTTTGTTTGGATGTTTTCCACATTGTTCTGGCCCACGGTTGACCCTGGACTTTGTTTTCCTAAAGTTAACTTTCAATCATTAAAAAAAAAGCTACTGTTTTTGTTTGGGGGTGAGCATCTATCTCTCCACTAGCCTCCATCTGAGTCCAAGCTGCTTCTGACACATGATATTCACAGTTGTACTTTTGAACCCCGTCAGGAAGTATACTTCAGTGATATTAGACATTTCTGGGTTTATATTATTTCCATGGTCCAACGTTTGACGTTCTTCTGCCCCTGTTTGCTTGCAACAACAGCATTACAGGCTTTCGGTTCATTTCCCAAGACTAGTGTTCCTGTTTATCTGTTGAATTGGATTGGTTTGGGTCCTACCAATGGCCAGAAATGTATCAAATTAAATATAATTTGATTTGTCACATGCTTCGTAAACAACAGGCGTAGACTAACAGTGAAATGCTGACTGAGTCCTTCCCAACAATGCAGAGAGAAAGAAAATAGAGAAATAATAGGAGAGTAAAACACATAATAATACAAGTAATAATAAATACACAATGAGTAACGATAACTTGGCTGTATACACAGGGTACCAGTACAGAGTCGATGTGCAGGGGTACGAGGTCATTGAGGTAGATATGTACATATAACTAGAAATAAAGGGACAGATAGTAAACAGTAGCAGCAGCGTATGTGATGTGATGCGAAATTTGCACAAAAAGGTTCAATGCTGCTAGTCCGAGTAGCTATTTAGTTAACTATTTATTAGTCTTATGGCTTGGAGGTAGAGGCTGTTCAGGGTCCTATTGGTTCCAGACTTGGTGAATCGGTACCGCTTGCCGTGTGGTAGCAGAGAGAACAGTCTATGACTTGGGTGGCTGGAGTCTTTGACCATTTCTAGGGCCTTCCTCTGACACCGCATGGTATGAGGTCCTGGATGGCAGGGAACTCAGCCCCAGTGATGTACTGGGCCGTATGCACTACCCTCTGTAATGCCATGCGGTCAGATGCCAAGCAGTTGCCATACCAAGAGGTGACACAGCCAGTCAAGATGCACTCAATGGTGCAGCCATATAGCTTTTAGAGGATCTGAGGGTCCATGCAAAATCTTTTCAGCCTCCTGAGGGGGAAGAGGCATTGTCGTGCCCTCTTCACGCCTGTCTTGGTGTGTTTGGACCATGATAGATCCTTAGTGATGTGGACACCGAGGAACTTGAAGCTCTCGACCCGCTCCTCCGTTTCCTGTAGTGCACGACCAGCTCCTTTGTCTTGCTGATGTTGAGGGAGAGGTTGTTGTCCTGGCACCGCACTGCTAGGTCTCTGACCTCCTCCCTGTAGGCTGTCTCATTGTTGTCAGTGATCAGGCCTACCACCATTGTGTCGTTGGCAAATTGAATGATGGTGTTGGAGTATTGCTGTGGGGAAATGCCTTGTGTTAAAAATATATTCATGTATTTAGTAGACATGAACAAAAGCGAATATCTCTTCTAATTAGGAGTAGTAAATGTTTCCCTCATTCTCCTGCACACGATACACTGCATGCCCAAGTATTTTACTCTCTGTCACTCAAACGCACACACGCGCGCGCACACACTTGAGGCCACATGTCGTAGTGCTGCCTGGGAAAGTGATAGCGAGAGAAAAGAAGCTCTGGAGAGGGAGTTATCTCTTCAGATGTCATTGAGGGGCGCCTCTTTCTCTACCTCTCCCTCCCTCTATCCTCCCCTTTCTTCCTCTCTCCTGCTCCCCCTCTCCCTTTTCGCTCGCCCTCTCTCTCTCTCTCTCTTGCTCCCACTTGCTCTCTCAAATCATGCTCGCCTCCAGTGGTATCCAGACAGGCCAAGGACAAAGTGGAGATAGTGTGCTAGCAGAGGACGGGGGTTGGTTTTGTGTGGCGCTGTGTCTGGGCTCTCTGATGCTGCTCTGATAGATCAATCTTCTCTCCCTCCCTCAGCCCCCCCCTGACGCTAGATAGCTAGCCCGCTACGCCTCACCACTGTAGAGTACATAGCACAGGTCACACACAGGTCTCTCACGCACACATACACAACATGATCTCCACAGACATCACAAACACAACTTGAACATAAACACACATCTCAGATGTGTTCATGGGCTCAAACAGACACAAACAGACACACACACCGTGGTTGGGGTCCGATCGATGTCTATGAGGACTGTTGAAGGTATTCATTAAATGTTCAGTTTTGTGTAGTTCAGAATTCACTACCCGAGCATCTCAACCACCAATCCCACTCAGGTTAGCTAGTCATGTGATGTGTCACTGTGGCCTTGGCACGTCGTCAGACGGTGAGACCAGACGCGGCTCAAACAAACAGGGGAAATCCTCCTTACACAAGCCCGTTCAACACTGGGCCATCTCACTGTCCCAGCACACGTGGGCGCCTCTACCCCCTCCATAACCCCCCTCCCAGGCCCCCTGGCTCCAGGCGGGGTCCCCTGACGCAGGGACACACGCAGACAGGAAGCTGGAGTGAAGTCTCTGTCAGTCTGAGCCCCCTCGGTCACCATGGGTTGACCCTAACTGGACCGCTCCACTTCCTCCACCTACTCTCTAGTAAACAGCCACGTCCACTTCCATTTGAAGACCTGCCGCCATGCTCAGTTTCATAACATCACTCATGTTTTGATGTGTGTGAATGTGTCTGGGTCTAGGGTGGGGGAGTGTGCGTGAGCGGGTAGAAGCAGGCATACTTGGCGGTTGCTGTGTAGAGTGGTAACACTGTTCCGTTGGTTTCATCTGATACCAACGACCGCAGATCTTGGTCATGGAAGAGGGCCGCGTCGACCCGTCGCCCTGTTCGTCTTCTCCTCACACACTGCTCTCGCTGAGTGTGTGTGAACTCCATTAGCACATTCCCAGATAGGGCCAGGGCCCTCTTATCTGTGGTCACCCATTAATTACACTTTGTTCCCCTTAAGTGATCTATTTCAGAGCTGCCCCAACCCTCGCCGCCCACTCCAGCCTATCTCCACCCTCACCCCAGCCCTCCCCCTCTCCTCACCCCCATGATAAGAGCTCTAATGTGAGGCTCGCCGGGTCACGCCACCCCCTCTCCACCCCCATGTGAAGTGTGGCTTCATACATTAGCAGGTGTGTGTACTGTCTGTAGTACATGGCAGGACAGGCCTCTCCAAGCTCACCTCTAACAGGGTTACAACAAGATGGCCGCCTACGTCTACACCTCCCTCCTCAGACAATCTGGTTGACGTGTCTGTCTGGGGAATGTATTGAAACCCATGACCCGCAGCTGGATTCTAGTACACACACACACACACACACACACACAGAGATCCTGTACCATATTTAACACTGTGAAAGCTGTGTCAGAAACAACGTGTTTTATGAAGAACTTCCTTAGACACTCTCGGCTGAGGAAGAAACCAGATCCAGTTTTGTCACGGCTCTCCAATATACTGGCACTGTCAAAGCAGCTTTTGATGTGTAGAAAAGCAAAGTGATGTCTGTCACATAGCTGGTTGGTTGTAAATCTCTGGCAGACAGACAGTCGGACTGGCGCAGTATGCTGGCATAAGGACAAAGTGATTAGATTATGCTGATGTATGATTTCTATCTAGAGAACCATTTCTCAATAGAAGAGACACATGAACCATTGAGTAGTTAATGCACACTTGTCTTCAGTGGGGTTGGAGTGGGTTTGCCACACACCCACTCCTGTATAGTACTCTACTATGATCTAGGTGGAATGCCTCCCTTCGGTGTTTGTTTGTGGGTGTGTGTGTGTGTGTGTGTGTGTGTGTGTGTGTGTGTGTGTGTGTGTGTGTGTGTAGTGCACTCCACACTGTGCTAGCCCCAGGTATACCAGCCAGTCACTTCTCATCCAAACACACATCGATTCTTACACTCCACCACAGCCAGTGCCGCATGGCTAGTACACCAACCAGCTCTCACAGTCTCACGTCAGAATTAGACATTCATTCATGTTTCTCAAATGTCAAATTTGAAAGTTGTTGCAAACGCCACATTTCTAAGTGTTTAAGGTTAAGTTTAGGCATTAACTCCGAAATGCTAAGGTTAGGCATGAACTCAGAATGGTTAAGGTAAGAGTTAAGGTTTGGGACAGGCTTAAAACAAAAATCTCAAAAACAACTTTCTATCGCTTGCAACCTTTGGAATCAGAGGCAGATGTTTGCGCCCATCCGCCATCCCTGTCCACAACGCCCTAGCAAAGCTGAAACCTACTTGAAGGTAACAGCGCTCACTGTTGCCCCTAGTGGCCGGTTTCCACGTCATCTCTCAACGTCCTCAGACATGGATGAACGTCGAATACTGACTTGTATCGCGGGTGACCTGGCAAAGTACACACCCACACACGCAGATAAGAGCTATATTGAAGAGGCTGTCCTCTTGTGAGCGCTTGCCCAGGGTAAGGGTTACACCCCTTACACACACACACAAACACACACACCTTCTCTCACACACTCCATACAAAAACATACAGGAGTAAACGCATGTGCTGGTAGCTCATTAGTTTCATGTTACAATTGTATTATTATTATTACAGTGTTTAATACAGCGTTTCTTTGTCTTATGAGGTCATTTTGTGTAGCCTCTGTGTGTGTGTGTGTTTTTGTATTCAGAGGTGTATGTCTCCTGTGTTTGGCAAGAGAGTAGTGTTTTAATTGTAGCAGCTTGGCCCCATTGGGGTTAGATGTGGTAACGTGTGGGAGCAGAGCTGAGCTTACTGTCTGTCAGCACGCCGTCTTACCTGAGCACCAGCGGGCCCTGGGTGTCTCACTGTTAGTGCCGAGGCAACCCTGGAGCTCTGTCTGTGTGTGTGTGAAGGGTGAGTGTGTTGTGTTTAAGTGGGGCGGTGGGGGGGAGTTTGTAGTGAGAGTGGAGGTTGAGATGGTCTGGGGCTCAACCCTCACTGTGTGTATGTTGGATAGCTCATTATGTTAAAGAGCAAAGGAAGGTGTGTGTGTGTGTTCGTGCGCATGCATGCATATATGTGATCCGGATGACTATGTGATCACGCTCTCCGTAGCCGATGTGACTTAGACTTTTAAGCAGGTCAACATTCACAAGGCCGCAGGGCCAGACGGATTACCAGGACGTGTACTCCGAGCATGTGCTGACCAACTAGCAAGTGTCTTCACTGACATTTTCAACATGCCCCTGACTGAGTCTGTAATACCAACATGTTTCAAGCAGACCACCATAGTCCCTGTGCCCAAGAACACTAAGGTAACCTGCCTAAATGACTACCGACCCTTGGCACTCACGTCTGTATCCATGAAGTGCTTTGAAAGGCTGGTCATGGCTCACATCAACACCATTATCCCAGAAACCCTAGACCCACTCCAATTTGCATACTGCCCCAACAGATCCACAGATGATGCAATCTCTATTGCACTCCACACTGCCCTTTCCCACCTGTACAAGAGGAACACCTACTTGAGAATGCTATTCATTGACTACAGCTCAGCATTCAACACCATAGTGCCCTCAAAGCTCATCACTAAGCTAAGGATCCTGGGACTAAACACCTCCCTCTGCAACTGGATCCTGGACTTCCTGACGGGCCGCCCCCAGGTGGTAAGGGTAGGTAACAACACATCTGCCACGCTGATCGTCAACACGGGGGCCGCTCAGGGGTGCGTGCTCAGTCCCCTCCTGTACTCCCTGTTCAACCATGACTGCATGGCCAGGCACGACTCCAACACCTTCATTAAGTTTGCCGACGACACAACAGTGGTAGGCCTGATCACCGACAACGATGAGACAGCCTATAGGGAGGAGATCAGAGACCTGGCCGTGTGGTGCCAGGATAACAACATCTCCCTCAACGTGATCAAGACAAAGGAGATAATTGTGGACTACAGGGAAAAAAAGAGGACTGAGCACGCCCCCATTCTCATCGACGGGGCTGTAGTGGAACAGGTTGAGAGCTTCAAGTTCCTTGGTGTCCACATCACCAACAAACTATCATGGTCCAAACACACCAAGACAGTCGTGAAGAGGGCACAACAAAGCCTATTCCCCCTCAGGAGACTGAAAACATTTGGCATGGGTCCTCAGATCCTCAAAACGTTCTACAGCTGCACCATCGAGAGCATCCTGACTGGTTGCATCACCGCCTGGTATGGCAACTGCTCGGCCTCTGACCGCAAGGCACTACAGAGGGTAGTGCATACGGCCCAGTACATCACTGGGGCCAAGCTTCCTGCCATCCAGGACCTCTATACCAGGCGGTGTCAGAGGAAGGCCCTCAAAATGGTCAAAGACTCCAGCCACCCTAGTCATAGACTGTTCTCTCTGCTACCGCACAGCAAGCGGTACCGGAGCGCCAAGTCTAGGTCCAAAAGGCTTCTCAACAGCTTCTACCCCCAAGCCATAAGACTCCTGAACAGCTAATCATGGCTACCCGGACAATTTGCACCGCCCCGCCAACCCCACCCGTCCCCCTTTTTTACTCTGCTGCTACTCTGTTACTCTATTTATGCATAGTCACTTTAACTCTACCCACATGTACATATTACCTCAATTACCTCGACTAGCCGGTGCCCCCGCACATGGACTCTGCACCGGTACCCCCCTGTATATAGCCTCCCTACTGTTATTTTATTTTACTGCTGCTCTTTAGTTATTTGCTTTAATTTTTTTTGCTTAACACTTTTTTAAAATTTGTTTTACTTTGCATTGTTGGTTAAGGGCTTGTAAGTAAGCATTTCACTGTAATGTCTACACCTGTTTTATTCGGCGCATGTTTGATTTTATTTGATGTGTGTGTGTGTGTGTGTGTGTGCATGTGTGTTTGGCAGGGTTGTGTGGGGCTCCATCATGACCCTGGCCCTGACGAGGGGGTGTGTACTCCTGCTAATGGACAGCCTTTGTGGGCCTCCCTTTAGAGGCACACTAGGGCTGGGCATGGAAACAGACGCTCTCCATTCCCCCTCAATGGGCCAAAAACAAAACTGTGTCAGGCGAGCTAGCGGATCCAGAGTGTTTACCATTGAAATCCCCACCAATGACGATCCAAATCAAACAAAGAGCGAAGTCTACGTGGCGCTAGGGACTGGCTCTTTCATACACTACTAATCTAAGTACACATACATACACACACGTATTGTACACAGACTGACATCTGTCAAATCTCTGTGTCCTGCTTGTTAGACGATCGGATATCCTGTTCAGGTGGGAATTTAACCCCATATTTAGTTGTTGATAAATGATTATATGATTAGATATGCACTCTGTTCCATTGATACATGTTCATGATTCAAGGAATAGAATGGTTCATGTCACTTGTTTTTCAATGTGAGTAGTACAGTTATTTTCAAAATAAGTTCATCCACACTGCAGTAAAAACAAAACATAATATGTCACTGTCCTCACAATCAAATATCAAAACCTGCTTGATATTAATCAATGGTATTAATTAATGTGCATACCATAAATTACTAACTTCTACAGTGAACATCTTGCAACTGTGATATTAGATCAAATAACATATTTAACTATCAAGCATTTAACTTCTACAGCACATGTACGGCACCCCACTGGTCACCTTTACAGCGATAAAACATTCAGGAAATGTGCACCATTTCACAAGCTTTTTTTTTTCTGAGCAAAGTATTGAGTGACTTTGATCTCACTGAATATGAAAATGAGAGAGATGCTTTGTCGTTTGCTGAAATTTTTCATTAGTGTGTATTATCAGTTTTTAATTGAAGCCTCATTGGTGGGTTCCTAGTTAGAATGTCCTATATGGAATATACAGTGGGGTCCGGAATGATTGGATACCTTGATAAAGATGAGTAAGAAATACTGTATAAAATAAATCATACAAATACGGAGCTACTATTGTATGCAAAAATTATATATATACAGTACCAGTCAAAAATTTGGATACACCTACTCATTCCAGGGTTTTTCTTTATTTTTACTATTTTCTACATTGTAGAATAATAGTGAAGACATCAAAACTATGAAATAACATGTTGTAACCAAAAAAGTATTAAACAAATAAAAAAATATGTTATATTTGAGATTCTTCAAATAGCCACCTTTTGCCTTGATAACAGCTTTGCACACGCTTGGCATTCTCTCAACCAGCTTCATGAGGTAGTCACATGGAATGCATTTCAATTAACAGGTGTGCCTTCGTAAAAGTTAATTTGTGGAATGTATTTCCTTCTTAATGCGTTTGAGCCAATCAGTTGTGGTGTTACAAGGTAGGGGGGGGGGGGGGGGGGGGGGGTATACAGAAGATAGCCCTATTAGGTAAAAGAACAAGTCCATATTATGGCAGCTCAAACTGCTCAAATAAGCAAAGAGAAACGACAGACATGAAGGTCAGTCAATACGGAACATTTCAAGAACTTTTAAAGTTTCTTCAAGTGCAGTCACAAAAACCATCAAGCGCCATGATGAAACTGGCTCTCATGAGGACCGCCACAGGAATGGAAGACCCAGAGTTACCTCTGCTGCAGAGGATAAGTTCGTTAGAGTTACCAGCCTCAGAAATTGCAGCCCAAATAAATGCTTCACAGAGTTCAAGTAACAGACACATCAGGGAGTCCAAATTTGAGATTTTTGGTTCCAACCGCTGTGTCTTTGTGAGACGCTGTGTGGGTGAACGGATGATCTCCGCATGTATATTTCCCACTGTAAAGCATGGAGGAGTGTGTGTGTATGTGCGTGTGTGCATGCGTGCGTGCATGTGTATGTATATATGTATACAGTGAGGGAAAAAAGTATTTGATCCCCTGCTGATTTTGTACGTTTGCCCACTGACAAAGAAATTATCAGTCTATAATTTTAATGGTAGGTTTATTTGAACAGTGAGAGACAGAATAACAACAACAAAATCCAGAAAAACGCATGTCAAAAATGTTATAAATTGATTTGCATTTTAATGAGGGAAATAAGTATTTGACCCCCTCTCAATCAGAAAGATTTCTGGCTCCCAGGTGTCTTTTACACAGGTAACGAGCTGAGATTAGGAGCACACTCTTAAAGGGAGTGCTCCTAATCTCATCTTGTTACCTGTATAAAAGACACCTGTCCACAGAAGCAATCAATCAATCAGATTCCAAACTCTCCACCATGGCCAAGACCAAAGAGCTCTCCAAGGATGTCAGGGACAAGATTGTAGACCTACACAAGGCTGGAATGGGCTACAAGACCATCGCCAAGCAGCTTGGTGAGAAGGTGACAACAGTTGGTGCGATTATTCGCAAATGGAAGAAACACAAAATAACTGTCAATCTCTCTCGGCCTGGGGCTCCATGCAAGATCTCACCTCGTGGAGTTGCAATGATCATGAGAACGGTGGGGAATCAGCCCAGAACTACACGGGAGGATCTTATCAATGATCTCAAGGCAGCTGGGACCATAGTCACCAAGAAAACAATTGGTAACACACTACGCCGTGAAGGACTGAAATCCTGCAGCGCCCCCTGCTCAAGAAAGCACATATACATGCCCGTCTGAAGTTTGCCAATGAACATCTGAATGATTCAGAGGAGAACTGGGTGAAAGTGTTGTGGTCAGATGAGACCAAAATGGAGCTCTTTGGCATCAACTCAACTTGCCGTGTTTGGAGGAGGAGGAATGCTGCCTATGACCCCAAGAACACCATCCGCACCGTCAAACATGGAGGTGGAAACATTATACTTTGGGGGTGTTTTTCTGCTAAGGGGACAGGACAACTTCACCGCATCAAAGGGATGATGGACGGGGCCATGGACCGTCAAATCTTGGGTGAGAACCTCCTCAAGCCAGGGCATTGAAAATGGGTCGTGGATGGGTATTCCAGCATGACAATGACCCAAAACACACGGCCAAGGCAACAAAGGAGTGGCTCAAGAAGAAGCACATTAAGGTCCTGGCGTGGTCTAGCCAGTCTCCAGACCTTAATCCCATAGAAAATCTGTGGAGGGAGCTGAAGGTTTGAGTTGCCAAACGTCAGCCTCGAAACCTTAATGACTTGGAGAAGATCTGCAAAGAGGAGTGGGACAAAATCCCTCCTGAGATGTGTGCAAACCTGGTGGCAAACTACAAGAAACGTCTGACCTCTGTGATTGCCAACAAGGGTTTTGCCACCAAGTACTAAGTCATATTTTGCAGAGGGTTCAAATACTTATTTCCCTCATTAAAATGCATATCAATTTATAACATTTCTGACAAGCGTTTTTCTGGATTTTTTTGTTGTTATTCTGTCTCTCACGGTTCAAATAAACCTACCATTAAAATTATAGACTGATCATTTCTTTGTCAGAGGATCAAATACTTTTTTCCCTCACATATGTGTGTGTGTGTGTGTGTGTGTGTGTGTGTGTGTGTGTGTGTGTGTGTGTGTGTGTGTGTGTGTGTGTGTGTGTGTGTGTGTGTGTGTGTGTGTGTGTGTGTGTGTGTGTGTGTGAATTATATTCTAATACAATTGCTCAGAGAAATATATTTTCTTTAACAAGTAATTTTTAAAAAGGGGTCAGAATTATTGGATTCCCTGTTTTCAATACCCCAGCACCCTTCTGTTGCCAGGATAACGACACTGAGCCTTTTTCTAAAATGTTTTATGAGATTAGACAATTCCTCCATACAGAATCTTTCCAGATCCTTGATATCCTTCGTCTGCACTTATGGACTGCCCTCTTCAATTCAAACCACAGGCTTTAAACGTCTGGAGACTGAGAAAATGCTAAATGTCTTTGTGGATTTTGATGTGTGCTTGCGGTTATTATCTTGCTGGAAAATTCACTTGCAGCCAAGTTTCAGCCTCCTGTCAGAGGCAACTAGGTTTTTGGCTAAAATGTCCTAGTACTAGTAAAGCTCATGATGCCGTTGACCTTCACAAGGGTCCAGAACCAATGGAAGCAAAATAGCCCCATAACATCAAAGATCCGCTACCATATTTCAAAGTAGGGATGAGGTATTTTTTGCATATGCGTTGTACTTTCGAAGGCCAAACCCACCATTGGTGTGCATGGCCAAAGAGCTCTATTTACATGTCATTTATTAGTGTAAAATAATATAATTATATATATTTTTTGCATACAAGATAGCTCAGTATGTGTATTATTTATTTGATACAGTCTTTTTTGCTAATCTCTATCAAGGAATCCTATAATTTCGGACCCCACTGTACAGTAGAGAAGTGTCGACAGATCTGCCTCAAGAAACCGTTTTAAGGAGGACTTCATCCCTGCTTACCAACAATAGGCCATATGATAAATCTAAAGCATATTACCTCTATCCCTACTCTAATTGTAATAAGGCTGTGAAATTGGATTTTCGGCAGATTTTCTTTTCTTTTCAATAATATTCTCAATAGCCTTGATAAATTTGACAAAGAACTAAATTGACTAATACAGATATGTATTAAAAACAGTTAATTGTGTAGAGGAGAAGAGGTATCTGAAGGCCTTCTAGAGTGGTGGCCCATGTCTCTGATGTTCCCCGTGACCCTGGAGAGAGAAGCCAGTTGACATTGAGAGTTGTTGTCGGAGTGGGTGCGTGTTAGGCTTCGATTTTACTGAATGGGACACTAGAGAGTCAGACACGCGTATCCAATAGCTCACACTGTCCTTGGGCTCTGGTTATCTTGTAAATACTCCGCTCCTAGTCTATAAAAGCAGGGTCCTTTTATAGCGTCCACGGCCAGTCATTCACTTTAAAATAAAAAAGCACTCTGTCTCTGGGCAGGGTGAGGGGAGAGAGAGTAGGTGTCTATGTCTGTGGGTGTCTGTGTCTGTCTGTCTGTGTCTGTGTGTGTGTGTGTGTGGGTGTGTGTGTGTGTGCGTGCGCAGGTTGCGGGCTGGTCATCCATTATTTGGCCCCTCTGGTCTCCCAGGTTCTCCCAGGTGATGCTTTGAATATTATGAGCAGAAATTAAGAGACTATTTCACAAGTTAATGTGAAATCTCTCTCTCTCTTTGAAAGTAAATATCAAGTCCCCTCAGCAGTCCCCCGAGCTAGTCATTCAGGTTCCTCATCTTGGGATGTGTAATGAGTTTTGCCTTGTTTTTTCCAACAACAACACACAATAATAAGGAAAGTAATTAAAAACAGTACCAGAGAGATAGAAAAAAACAGACAGACCCCACTTACCGGTACTCATAACAATTGAATGGCATTAAAATGGCAGTGGTAGTGCTGTTTTAATGAAATGCTGTGTGTTTCTGTAATTTGTGTCGGAGTGTGTTTTTTCTGTTTGTGTGGATGTGAATGGGATGAATCTATTGATTTGATTAAAATTAAAATAAACACAGTGGGGTTGACAGGGAATGACAAATATTTCATCAGGATTATATCTGACTTCAGTGTGTCTCCTTTGTCTGGAAGGAGGTAACAAATGGTGAATGGGGACAGGGAGAAGGGCTACATTTAGATTGAAATTGACTGTAGCCTTGTTTCCGTGCTCTGTGAGTGGGGGAAAAAGTTGTGCAGGCGAGCTTTTGACTTCGTTTGACCTCCTCCTCTGGCAGTGACACATCCGGGCCCTCTGACAGGCAGACAAAATGGCCGGGGTGCCCTTAGCGGCCCCACTCACCCCACACGGCCCCACACACCCCACACGGCAGATAAACTAATAACAGCCCGCGTCAGGAGTGGATATCCGATCGTCTAACAAGCAGGACACAGATAGCGATTCCCCACCGTTGATCTATGCAATAGATAGTTTCCACAAACACACTGTGAGATAGTGTTACAGAATAGCCGCCCCTCACTACATGTCAGTGCGTTCAATGTCCAAACTGGATAGAAACAGCTTAGATGACCTTTGATAAGCACATTATAACAATGCACACAAGAAAATGATACTCGTAGTTAGATAGATTTGACAAAACAAAAAGTTTAAAATGATAAAACGGGTGGTTATAGTCTCTGTACTTTGACTTGCAGAATATTAAATAAGAGTTTGATATTCTATTAACCTAATTTCCGGTAATGACCATTGCATGTATTTATCTTGTAAAGTTCTGGTCGATTAAATCTTAAATAGATTTCAATGTCTAGGGAAATGATTAAGCTTTTAAATGTACGAAATGAAATCAATTTGTTCCAAAACTACCGAAAACATTAGATGTGCCGTGCCTCACAGACTAGGCTGAATATGAATATGTATTTATGTAATAAATGCAGCAAAGATATATTGCCCTTCATGCTCACATCAATGTAATTATGAATTATGAAAAAAGTTTGATTCAAATAAAATAGGCCATTAGTACACAAGCAATTAAGTGGTGTGGCTTTAAATAATGTACCACAGATGGAAACTAATTATAGCCAGCGTGCTTTGATTCAGTCTTTCTCTCTGACTATCACTTGGGGCATTACTTTGGCTTTTCAGTCACCTACTGTTTGTTTTGAAATACCCAACTATCACAGGAGATTACGACTTGTGACAACATACAGCATGCAGCGACTGGTGAAGGGAAAAAAGCATGGCCCACAGCTACGGAGGAGTTATTCCCCCTCAAACACACGTCATGTTCCCTTACTTCATCCCACACCACTGATAACAATTGTGTGTGTGTGTGTGTGTGTGTCTCTGTGTGTGTGTGTGTGTGTGTGTGTGTCTGTGTGTGTGTGTCTGTGTGTCGTCTCATAGAGATCAGTCAGTCAATTACTCTGAGAGGGATCCAGTGGCTGTGACAGGGGAGGCTAAGCATCTAGGATCAAATAGATTGCATCTGTTGGCGCTGTCTGTCACAGGCCATAATGAGAGAGGAGAGGAGAACACAGGACAACCAATAGAGAGGCTTGGAGGGGTGAGAGAACACAGGACAACCAATAGAGTGGCTTGGAGGGGTATATATTAATATAATAAGCATATATTAATGTATGTCCAGCATTATGAAAACAGCACATCTCAAGAAGTATACAAATCTGAGCCACTGCGCAACATTTTAATTTGCCTACTTTTTGCATTTTCACAATGAAACCGGAATAGTAATGTAAAATACAAATAAACTAATGAATCTGGGAGAGGTTTTCAGTTTCCACCAGTATATTTTCGAGCCCCTGTGACCTGAGCACTGAATTCAGTGGCTCATGAAAAAGCTTTCAATTAATTTCAATGAACTTTTACACAACCGAAACTGGTAGAGGGAGGAAAAAGGCGAGTCCTGTTTATAGGACAGAATTCACTTTCCACACAGCACCATGACATTTAATCGATCCCCACATCTTCTAAGGATATAAATGTGATTTGAAGCGTGAGTAAGCTAACTGTCCTCCTCTTTCCCACTCCCCACCCAGGTAGTCCAGTGGTCAGGCTAACTCTGAGAGAAGCCTGGCTGGTGGGTTCCCTCTGAATCAGCGCTCAGAACACACCACTGACAACATCCATTAGCTTCCACACACTCGACTTATTACTGGAGGAGTGGGCGAAGGCAGTAAAAGGCTGTTAGCTATCGAGGCCCGGACGCCGGGAGACATCGGAGGGACCCGGCTCATCTGCATATCGAAAAGGAGACGCCACTCCCGCTGACCCTGGCGCTGGGATCGGGCGTAGCAGTTCGCGGCAGCTCCGGTTCGAAGTGAAAATGGGAGAGCCTTGGCATCGATCGCTCCTGTGGAAAGAAAAATTAGATGTATAAAAACACTTGGAATGGAGGGAGGAGGGAAAAAGCGGTGCTTCAAATTGGATATAAATGATAGATGCGAGGTGCGAGCAGGCCTGTGTCTTTGTTTTCCAGAGGAGTGGGTTGTTGTGTTTAGCCCTACACAGGTAACACACTGTTAGTCTTTCTGGGGGTTATTGACTCACTGATTGCCAGGCTAGTCAATCTGACCTGAGGCAGTGATCATAGGCTAGCCTGGTAAACCATGTAGAGTCCAGTAGACCATCCTGGGTCACCCCCTCCACCTCCATCCCCAGCCAGGGGGTCAATCTAACAAACATGGGGTCAATACAGCAGCCATCAAAGGACACTATTTGGAGAGGGCCTTAAAAAGTGCTTTTTAATTGTATCCCTCTGGCCTGGTGCACGGAGAGGAGAGGAGAGAACAGATGAGGCTCTCACTGAACTGGTGCCTTGACCCATCAACAAAGCAACAAGAGCCCCATTAACTGATAGTGTGCAGCTGTATTGGTAACAGGTACATAAGCCTAATGGTCTGGGAGTCTATTAGAGGGCTAAAACAGTGGAAGAACTAGGACTGTACACTGCTATGACTAGTTCTCACTGTGTATCTGTGATACCATGGGATGGAACACCATTGTATCTCACTGTAACCAGTTTTCCCTGGGATGGCTTCTGGGTACTGCTTCTCAACACGGTACAGTACAGCATGTTGCTAAGCAGCCTAGCACCTGCTAGTAGGGAAATAAGCCATAAGCCATTGATTGTAAATGGTTGGCGAGGAGCTGGCAGTGGAGCAGCTGCATTGGTGTGCTGTCGTCGCACCGTGGCAGAGGTGTTGTGTGGCAGCTTTCGGAGCGACGGAGTGATCCCCTGACCTCGGAGAGCCGAGAGGAACCTGAGGCGTGTGTACCAGATTTCAGGCTCCCCGTGACCCCAACATGGGAACCGGCTCACCTGGAGAAGGGAGGAAACCCAGACCACCTGATACGCTGGCTGCCTTAGCCAAGCAGCTCTGAGAATGAATGAATATCGGTCCACTGGTTTCGCTTAGTGCATCCATTGTGCATAACTCGCATTCAATTAAAAGAGAGACACGGAAGGGTATCGGGTGTGCACGATCATGAATCAAGTTGGATCAAATATTAAGACTATCCCGTTGGACTGCTAGGTCAAAGGTTGAAATGGATGTAATGTCGTATAGGCATTTTGCTTGAAGTGGACACACAATAAGCTATCCAGGTGTAAAGGAGGGGATTTACGTGCTCTGTTAACAAAATGATTTCTCTGTAACCCATTAGGTGTGTGTGATGTAACTGTGGTGTATAATGTGTATTAGTTTCCATTATTTGACTACCCTCTCTCTATGGTCACACAGTGGACTGCCTGAGGGTTAA
>NW_028162680.1:0-88283 GCF_964263955.1 Coregonus lavaretus | reverse complement strand
TCTCCTATTTATCACCTTTGTATCTCTCGCCTCCTGTTCCACTCCACAACCCCAGCCCACTCCCATGGTTACCTAGCAATGGGAGGCCACAGTTTGAAGCACTACCCCAAGTCCTCGGCCTCTATGTCTGTATGTGTACTGTACTAGCCTCTCTCTTTTCCTCTTTCAATGCCTCTTTTCTGAGATGTCCCTCTCTCCTCTATCCTCCATTCACTGAGATGTTTGTCTCTTTTCTTCTCTTTCAAAGCCTGTTTTCTCATAACATCACCCTCTCCTCTCTCTCCAGTCATTCACACTACCTGTGTGTGTATATGGAGGGAGGAGAGAGAGAGGAAGAGAGAGTTATAAGCTCTTTAACCACTTACAAGGTTAATCAAACAAGAATTAAGAAAGGATAAAACAGCAAAGACCGAGAGACAGAGAAAGGGAGAGAGAGAGAGAGAGAGTTAGAGGGGGAGGGAGGGAGAGAGAGAGAGTTAGAGGGGGAGATAGAGAGAGAGAGTTAGAGGGGGAGGGAGGGAGAGAGAGAGAGTTAGAGGGGGAGGGAGGGAGAGAGAGAGTTAGAGGGGGAGGGAGGGAGAGAGAGAGAGAAGTTTCTTACCACTGTCACTCATGATCTCCCAGATCTCCCAAAACTATTTTATTAGCTACTTTCAAAACCAACACAAAATCCACTTTCCTTTTGGCTTTACATTGTGTTCCTTTTTAGAGTTAAAATAAATAAAATGTTTTGACTCTCTGAAAGAGATTAGGCCAGACAGAACTCCAAGGTTGGTGTGTGGCATTCCTACATTGACTTATAACCTGGGCTTGCAACCATCTTGGTGGCATATGCTCCTAAATATTGTGCTGTGTGACCTGGAATGTTGATTGGATAGCACCAGTGCGCCTAATACGTTGAATGGCAAAATGATATTTGTGCTGTTCGGTGCAAGCACAGTTCTTACGTTTGTGTTGTGTGTCTGGTGCAGCTGTTACATTTGTATCATATTTGTTTAAACTAACATTTTCAAGTTGGAAGCACTAGTTCTACCAATGAAAAGGTTCATTTAGAGCCCTGCTTACAACAATCAACAAAGTTTTATAAATTCGCTCTTTCATTCCGACACACAAAGCCAGTCTCATCAATGAGAAAAGGCAGTGTCTCGCGCCTCATGTCAATAGCCAGACTCATTTCACTCATCGCAGTGACAAATCAGACCCCAAGCAAGAGGCATGACAGCAAACCATCTGCAGGGCTGACACTTTGTAATTTGACAAGTGTATCCTCTGGTTGTGCTGACTAAACTAGAATGCACTGCCAATACTCAGCATCTATTGAGATTGCACAGGTAACTTTGACCAAAACATTTGTAGCACTTCTCTATTTCCTCACTGTTAGGGAGGATGCAAGCAGGATTCTAGTCATCATTTTGCCCTATGTGGACATGTAACAGTTTTGAAACTATCTAAATAATGTACTGAAAAAACATACAGTAGGCCTACATAGGCTACCTCGATTATAACTTATTATAACTGTAATATGCTGGTAGTAAGTAGGCTACATACATTTATGCATAATTTACAAATTAGCTCTCACTTTACAATGCTAATAATGTAACTGCATGAATAATGCCTGTAACCTATGTAGACTGTTGCCCCAAGTCATTAAAAATATTATTCAAGGGTTAATCATGACCTACCTGAATCGGGGGGAGTCTTTGAGACACTCTTCAAAGTCCAGTTTGACAGTCATCCTTCAGTTTTGACACAAATTATAACAATAACGTAACCGCAACTATTTCTATTGATGTTGAATGTGACATGGGAGAGTGCTTGAGAAAATAGATTAGCTCCTTTTGGTGATGTTTTTCCCCAACAAGCAATAATCCAAAAATAATATTTACATATTGAACGTATATTGCATAGTTTTTAGGTTTTTCAACAAATAACTTCTGTTGTCTTGAATTCTATTCTTCTCGACATCAAATCATGAAATTAGGTGTCAGTGAATCAGTGAATCGTGACTCTCTCTTCTTGGAACAACAGGTTATTACGTATTGATTAGAATAATTTAAATAACCAAATAACTGCAATCGATTAATTTATGATAGGCAAGTTGTTCCACTTCGCTCATGCTCTAGTGCGCGCTTGAGTCAGGAAAATTAGTGAACAAATTCCCAAAAGCTTCTCGACAGTGTAGATCCTTTCACCGTAAATAATCCAACATCAATAAAAAAAATCCACCAGCATTTCCCTCGAGGACCCCGGGGTGACGAGGGTGCCACAGTAACGAAAAAAATCTGCTTCCTATGCTATCTCTCTCGCTTGCTGCCTTGGTCCACCCCCTCACACTATTTCCGGGTATGCAAGCGCCATTGCACTAACCTAACAACAAAAAGCCAGTGGGAGTTCTTGCAGTGTTGTGGTGGTAGGGACATTTTTCAGATGAAGGGGATATGATTAAATAGGGTAGAAATTGCAATTTGGGTATTAAAATAAGTGGAATATGAGGCCTACATTCATTATAAGTGGCAATGATTATAAACATGGACATGATTGCATAAATGTGTAGGCTTATTCATAGTTAGCCTAGGCAGCCGACAGTGGGCGGTAATACACTCGTGTCCCCCATGGTCCGGCTAAGCAAAGCATCCTCTATTCAGGCTGCAAAGACATAATTTTCCTCCTTAAAAAGCTTTAATTTCGGGCCGGGGGAAAAATATTGAAAAATATGTGTAGGCCATATTTTCAATTTTTCATGGTTGCCATGTTCTCAGATAACATATTAATGTTCTAGACACGTTTCATGGGAACGTTGCAAGAACATTCCTGTGTCCAATTACATTTAAACATAGGACGTTCTGTCATGGTCCCCTGGAGGTTTTGGTTAGGGACACCCGCACACAGTGCTTTTAACACAGCATTTTTCAATACAGTTGAAGTCGGAAGTTTACATACACTTAGGTTGGAGTCATTAAAACTCGTTCTTCAACCACTCCACAAATTTCTTGTTAACAAATTATAGTTTTGGCAAGTCGGTTAGGACATCTACCTTGTGCATGACACAAGGACTTTTTCCAACAATTGTTAACAGACAGATTATTTAATTTATAATTCACTGTATCACAATTCCAGTGGGTCAGAAGTTTACATACACTAAATTGACTGTGCCTTTACCCAGTTTGGAAGATTCCAGAAAATGATGTCATGGCTTTAGAAGCTTCTGATAGGCTAATTTACATCATTTGAGTCAATTGGAGGTGTACCTGTGGTTGTATTTCAAGGCCTACCTTCAAAATCAGCCAAGACCTCATAAAAAAAATTGTAGACCTCCACAAGTCTGGTTCATTCTTGGGAGCAATTTCCAAACACCTGAAGGTACCACGTTCATCTGTACAAACAATAGTGCGCAAGTATAAACACCATGGGACCATGCAGCCGTCATACCGCTCAGGAAGGAGACACGTTCTGTCTCCTAGAGATTAACGTACTTTGGTGCGAAAAGTGCAAATCAATCCCAGAACAACAGCAAAGGACCTTGTGAAGATGCTGGAGGAAACAGGTACAAAAGTATCTATATCCACAGTAAAACGAGTCCTATATCGACATAACCTGAAAGGCCGCTCAGCAAGGAAGAAGCCACTGCTCCAAAACCGCCATAAAAAAGCCAGACTACGGTTTGCAACTGCACTTGAGGACAAAGATCGTACTTTTAGGAGAAATGTCCTCTGGTCTGATGAAACAAAAATAGAACTGTTTGGCCATAATGACCATCGTTATGTTTGGAGGAAAAATGGGGTTGCTTGCAAGTCAAAGAATACCATCCCAACCGTGAAGCACGAGGGTGGCAGCATCATGCTGTGGGGGTGCTTTGCTTCAGGAGGGACTTGTGCACTTCACAAAATAGATGGCATTATGAGGAAGGAAAATGATGTGGATATATTGAAGCAACATCTCAAGACATCAGTCAGGAAGTTAAAGCTTGGTCGCAAATGGGTCTTCCAAATGGACAATGACCCCAAACATACTTCCAAAGTTGTGGCAAAATGGCTTAAGGACAACAAAGTCAAGGTATTGGAGTGGCCATCACAAAGCCCTGACCTCAATCCTATAGAACAATTGTGCGCAGAACTGAAAAAGCGTGTGCGAGCAAGGAGGCCTACAAACCTGACTCAGTTACACCAGCTCTGTCATTAGGAATGGGCCAAAATTCACCCAACTTATTGTGGGAAGCTTGTGGAAGGCTACCCGAAACGTTTGACCCAAGTTAAACAATTTAAAGGCAATGCTACCAAATACTAATTGAGTGTATGCAAACTTCTGACCCACTGGGAATGTGATGAAGGAAATAAAAGATTAAATAAATAATTCTCTCTACTATTATTCTGACATTTCACATTCTTCAAATAAAGTGGTGATCCTAACTGATCTAAGACAGGGCATTTTTACTAGGATTAAATGTCAGGAATTGTGAAAAACGGAGTTGGAATGTATTTGGCCAATGTGTATGTAAACTTCTGACTTCAACTGCATGTGACAATCTTTTACATACATTATTACATTGTGCATGTTAATTTATACAGTAATTATTTTTCAACATGTCTTCACATGGGATTCAAATTCACAACCTCTTGGTTCACAGAATTCCAATCTTCGTGCTACACCACCATGTCTGTGTCAGTTATCAGTTAATCTGACTATTCTCTCATCATAGATTTGATTGACTTATTTCAGAAAGAAAAAAAAGAAACATTATAGTTGTCTCATGTTGGTGGGGCATATGACTCTTTTTAATGTTACTCCTTAATCAAGAGGTTCTTCAAATCCCAGGTGAGGACATGTTGAATAATAATTACTGTATAAATGAACATGCACAATGTAATGTATGTCAAAGTGTGTCAAATATGTAAGTTGAAAACTCTGTATGTTGAAAACCATGTTTGTGTTTGTGGGTGTGTCTACCCTTGCCAACCAGGGCCGTCATGGGCTCGTCAACAGTAACAAGGGGTGATGTATAAAGAAATACGTTTTTGGGGGGGAGAACGTCTCTTTGGGACCATCAGTCGACGTCCTAAAAACGTCTTCCGGGACGTCATCGGAACAAGCCAGGAACTAGACAAAAACCTCCAGGGGACCATGACAGAATGTCTTATGTTTTAAACGTCCTTGGACACATGTTCTTACAACGTTCCAATGAAACATATCTAGAACATTTATATCTTAAATTCTGAGAACATGGCAACCATGTTCTGTGTGTGTTTGGTGTGACATTGATGGAATATTCTCCTAACCCTCAGAAAACTGGACACATTAATATTCTTGCAACATGCCATGAAACCTGTGTAGAACATTAATATGGAATATTCTGAGAACATGGTAACCACGTTCTGGGCAAGTTTTGTTTGACATTAAGGGAATGTTCTCCTAACTCTAATGCCAAAACATGCTAAATAGGTTCTCAGGAGGTTTTTGCTAACATAGAATGTTCCCATAACTAACGGAAAACTGGACACTCAAACATCAGGGGAACATTACAGGTAACATTACAAAAACGTTCTCTCCCAATGATTCAGTCTTTGATGTGTATTCCCAATGACCAGTCAATTTGTGATTCATTCGCATAGTGACAGGGAATGTAGTTTGGTCAATAGGTTTTTATGTGAGATAATTATGCTTGCTAAGGGCCATCTACTCCCTCAATCCCATACAAATGTTTAGAAAGAGGCACAATTCGGGTGGTTAGGGTGTGTATTCTTGTTTGGCAACCTCTTGCAATTAATGAAGATACTTGTACTTTGTCTTACTGAGGCAAGAAGCCCTCTAATTAACATAAACACAGACAAATGCGAGCAATACACACAAACAAACAAACACACAGACATACACAGATACAGACACACACACAAACACACACACATATTGTATCTCCAATAGGGCTATTTCAAAACAGAATGTTAAAAAGTCCACTTATCCTTGAGCAACAGGAGATTAGCTCTACCTCAATACAACATACAGTTCTATGTAACCAGAGAGGTCTGCGTGCCACAGTAGCTACTCTGTGGTTGAGCGGCCAAGACAGACCTATCATTACAGTGGCTGATGATCTAGACCAATCATTTATGTCTCTCTGCATGGCGCAACACACATAGCCTACACACACACACACGCGCGCACACACACGTATATACAGACACACACATTAGGGCACAATGTTCACATTAATAGAATAGAAGAGATGTACATTGTTAAAAGGCCTTACTCTGCTGAAAAGCTGCTAGATAGCCTAGTATACATGCAGGCCTACAATGTTTACATCCTACACCACCATCAGAAAAGCTTGTAGGATCAAATGACAGGTGAGTGGCAATTGCTGCAGGGACTCAGCCAGGCCGTTACCACCTGACCTGCCTGCACATGGCTCTCTTTCGTGACCAAAAGACGTCATTACATTACATGCACTGGCTGATCTGCTCTGAGTGTAAAATCTGAAACCAATCTCAAGTGTTTAGGAGGGATTTATTTTGGGTAGGATATCTATCTTGAATCTGTTTAATTACTACATGTGCGTAATGACGCGTGCGTAAACCCTTTGTGACCTGTATAGTAGCCTATCATATATTGCTTTTTTATGTTCTAAATGGATGGTGTTTTATCAGAAATCGATGTGAAGAGTTAACAAACTCAAGACAGATAAAACAATACTTTTTCATTTCGGACGTCATAATGCAATGGGCGTGATAGAGTCTCCCCATGACAGGCATTACATGTGTGTTGCTGTTACTATTAAAATAAACTTACATCAGACAACTCTCATAAAATAATCTGAATAAATATGTTTCAGCATAGTCATATAGAATAGAATGTAATAATTATAATGGTTTATTTTTTCTCTTCTCTGTTGGTTTATTTGTGTAGGTTGTTTTATTTATCGATCTATGCTATGTGTGAGCCTCTGTCCTTGCCTTAGCTGGCAAGCTGGGTTCCAAAAATCTGTCACCATTCCAATGCGACGCGTCTTCGTATGGCGAGCAGAGAGCGAAGCAGAGGAGAGAGATATTTAGAGCGAGACAGATTTCTTTCTCCACTGCCGAAGAGGATAATGCAGCAATGAATAAATAAATAACGACCTAGTAAAACTCTTTGACAGTATGACAAGATCTCCTCTGACTTCTTCTGCTAAAGACACGACACAGCCTGACGCAGGCATGTAATATCTGTCTCAAATCACGTTAAAGCGAGCTGTATAAATAATGCGGGCGTGAGTAATATATACTGTAAACGAAGGGAGAAATCAGGGAGGATAGCGGAGGGCCAGTGGTAAGCGGCTCACCACTACGAGCCTGTCGTCTGTGCCAGACCAAAGGCGGTGAGAGCGGACCGAGACAGCAATATGTCGAACCGAAAACATCGGGACAACCAAGAGATATGCGCCCGCAAGGTCCGGGAGTTGGCCCAGGCTGGAGTAAACAAACACTGCTTCGAGTGCAGTCAACCCGGGGTGACTTACATTGATATCACCGTGGGCTGCTTCGTATGCACGTCGTGCTCTGGAATGCTGTAAGTATGGATAGCTTTTTCTATAACATGCATATTGCGCATAGGCTATTAGGCTACATATGCCTACAATTATAATAAAACTACAAAACTAAGCCCATTTCATGCCAACCTGGACTCAGGGGTAGACGTAACATAGTAAATGTAAATCCGGGACTCTCCAATTAGTATGGAATGTATTCATTTGTGGATATCCATTATCCATTTCGTATGATAGGTTACGAATTGCAATTCATACAATATGTTACGAATTGCAATTCGTACAATATGTTACCAAATTGCAAAACAAATGATATGGCTAGATGGCTAACGCTAATGTTAACTAGGCTGCTAACGTTAGCTAGGCTAGCTAGGCTAGGGTTTAGGGCAGGTTTTCCCAAACTCGGTGCATGTTTTGGTTTTTTCCCTAGCACTACACAGATTATTCAAATAATCAACTAATCATCAAGCTGTGTAGTGTTAGGGCAAAAACCAAAACATGCACTCCTTGGAGGACCGAGTTTGGGAAATGCTGGATTAGGAGTTAAGGTTAGGGTTAGGAGTTTAAGGTTAGGGTTAGGAGTTAAGGTTAGGGTTAGGAGTTAAGGTTAGGGTTAGGAGTTAAGGGTAGGGTTAGGAGTTAAGTTAAAGGGTTAGGAGTTAGGGATAGGGATAGTGGAAGGGTTAGCTAACATGTTAAGTAGTTACAAATTAGCTAAAAAGTAGTAAGTAGTTGCAAAGCTGCTAATTAGATAAAATGCTAAAGTTGGCCGTGATGAGATTTCAACACGCAACCTTTGGGTTGCTAGAAGTTCCCTGTATACGCCCACCCATCCACCACTCGACCAATCACCCTACTTAATTTTTTTCCTTAAGTAACCTTCTGTCTTATGTAACCATACCAAACGTAACATAATTTGAGTGTCACCGGGGGCGCACTGACTGCCCTCCAGGACATCTACAGCACCCGGTGTCACAGGAAGGCCAAGAAGATCATCAAGGACCTCAGCCATCCGAGCCACGGCCTGTTCACTCCGCTACCATTTAGAATGCGGAGATAGTACAGGTGCATCAAATCTGGGACTGAGACTGAAAAACAGCTTCTATCTCCAGGCCATCAGACTATTAAACAGTCACCACTTGCCGGCCCAGTACCCTGCCCTGAACTTTAGTCACTGTTACTAGCCGGCTCAACCCTGCACCTTAGAGACTGTTGCCCTATGTACATAGTAATTTACCACTGGTCACTTTAATAATGTTTACACACTGTTTTATCCGGACATTGCTCATTCTAATATTTATATATCTCTTAATATCTTTCTTTAGATTTTTTGGATTTGGTTGTATTGTTTTATATTGTCAGGTATTACTGCACTGTTGGAGCTAGGAACATAAGCATTTCGCTACACCCGCGATAACATCTGCTAAATATGTGTATGCGACCAATTAAATTTGATTTGATTACTATGTTACGTCAAGTCTATGAGACCAGGCTGTGCATGCAGATAATGATTAACCAGTATGTTGCATCTGCAGATTATATTTTAGGATGCTGCTGTTACATTTGAGTATTGACAAGAAACTGAAACTGTGACGCGCCCTGTATTAATCTATGTGGTGTCTCTTCCTCCCCTTGGTGTCCTATGCTACAGTTAATCAGACTACTTTATCATTTTCAGGCATGCCCGTAGTCGTGCTCGTGTTACGTTTCATTTCGGCATTGCACCAGGTTTGGCATTCTCTTCAGGCTCATGTATTGTATTCTGCATGCAGACCATAGCTCAGGTCCCCAACAGATTATAGGCTGTGGCTGTGGGACATTTCGCAAGGTTTCACTAATTCGCAGTGGTGAGATTTCAGCATAGGTTTAGAGTCTTGCACATGCTGTCTCACTCCAAAGAACAGCCTGTCATGATTACAGAAGAATAGCCTAAAGATACCATTTGCACAGTGAATGAACACAATATTATGTCCTGTTGTGTAAGCCTTCTCTACACTGGATACATTTGCACTATGACCATTTTCACTGTAACAATCTATTTTAACTTTTTCTCACAGTCACCTGTCATTGCATCCATTTTTTGAACAATTTAAATACCCTCTACTGCCCTTTCCTCTTTTAAATGCAGTATCACAAGTGTTCATCTTTAGTGATTTATGTTGTTATGAATGTGGAGTGCCCCCTTTCACATATCTTACATATCTCTTTTATCGGTTTCTCTTTTTCCAATCTCTCTCTTCTCTCAGGAGAGGACTCAACCCTCCCCACAGAGTCAAGTCTATCTCCATGACAACCTTCTCCCAACAGGAAGTGGAGTTTCTGCAAAACCATGGCAATGAGGTGAGTGACAGGCAGGCTGCCTCCATTATCGACAGAGTCAGGTGGGCTTGTGGGCGGGACTTAACAGTATTACACCTATATTTCACCCACCTCATTTCAATTCTGGGCATAATGCTCAATGCTCAGCTGGATACTTCAATATTTCAACAGCAGGAAAAGGTGAACAAAACACAATTGTGACGCATACTTGGACTCAGTATTAAATATATACATGTTTCATGTCCCAGGATGAATAGAGCAAGAATAGATTATATAGGTATTATAAATAGATATCATAAATGATAAATGTACATTATTGAGCCGAGGCCACCAGGAGAGGGATTGAGGCCACATGAGATAGATTCATCCATCTCTGTCTAAGGAATCATTTTTTTTATGTGAACTAGACTATATAAGGTCCAGATAAAATCTCATCCATCTTTATGAGATAGAAGAGGATGCTTTATGCTTCCCTGTCTTTTACCAGTCAGACCAATAGAGTGTAGCACTGTTTGGTGGTTACAGGCTGTTTCTGGAGGAATGTAGGTGCTCTGCCCATTTTGTGCAGTGAATCAGATCGAACATCGCAGTTACTGTACACCCAAACCACCTCATCACTGTGTGTGTGTGTGTGTGTGAGAGAGAGAATGTGTGTGTGTGTGTGAGCTGAGAGAGTGTCTGCAGTGAAAGGGATCAAACTTTACAGTTGCACACAATGATACCATTTAGTTAGAAACTAGTCTGTGCGTGCGTGCGTGCATGAGTGTCTGATTCATTGCACTGATGCAGATATCAGGTAGAAAAGTCTGGGTAGTCAGATTTGGTTAGATCAATGTTTTGATGTTGGTGATTCATAATTAGTCAGTGAGCTACAGTAGTGTCGATCAGAGCAAGTGACTCTAGCATGTTAACTAATGTGTCAGTAGGCAGAGGTGTCTACTGTTCAGTTTCTACATCATTATTTTGGTGTGTGTGTGTGTGTGTGTGTGTGTGTGTACATGTTTAACTATACTTGTGGGGACCAGCAGTCCACACAAGAATAGTAAACTAACACAATTTGGCCAATCGGGAACATTTTGTTGGTCCCCACAAGGTCAAACGCTAATGCTAGGGGGTTTAGGGTTAAGGTTAGAATTAGGTTTAGGGTTAGGGTTAGGAGCTAGGATTAGGTTTAGGGTTAACGTTAGGTTTTCGGGTTAAGCTTAGGGTTGGGTTTAGGGTTAGGGGTTAGGGTAAATAGGATTTTGAATGGGACTGAATTGTGTGTCCCAACAAGGTTAGTTGTACAAGACTGTGTGTGTGTGTGTGCGTCCACGTGTGTGTGTATGTGGTGTCTATTGTTGATGTTCTGCATCATTATTTGTGTGTTTGTGTGTGCACCCGTACGTGCGTCTGCGGCTCTGCACATGTGTGTACGTGTGTGTGTATGTGTGTAGGTGGGGAGGAGGACTTGGCTGTGTGTCTTTGAGCCAAAGACAGATGGATGCTTCGATACAAGGGACTCCCAGAAACTCAAGGAGTTCCTCCAGGACAAATACGAGAAAAAGAAATGGTGAGGAAATCAATAAAGATATCATCATATCTCCATAAAGATATCTACAGTGCTGCTTGAAAGTATGTGAACCCTACGTCGCTGTGGAGGAATTTTGGCCCACTCTTCCATGCAGAACTGCTTTAACTCAGTGACGTGTGGGTTTTCAAGCATGAACTGCTCGTTTCAAGTCCTGCCACAACATCTCAATTGGGATTAGGTCTGGACTTTGACTAGGCCATTCCAAAACTTCCAATTTGTTGCTTTTTAGCTATTTTCATGTAAACTTGATTGTGTGTTTTGGATCATTGTCTTGCTGCATGACCTAGCTGCGATTTGAAACGAACGGTTCATGCTTGAAAACCCACACGTCACTGAGTTAAAACAGTTCTGCATGGAAGAGTGGGCCAAAATTCCTCCACAGCGACGTGAGAGACTGATCAACAACTACAGGAAGCATTTGGTTGGAGTCATTGCAGCTAAAGGTGGCACAACCAGTTATTGAGTGTAAGGGGGCAATTACTTTTTCACACAGGGGAATTGGGTGTTGCATAACTTTGTTTATGAAATAAATGAAATAAATATGTAATTGTTGTGTTATTTGTTCACTTATGTTCCCTTTATCTAATATTAGGTTTTGGTTGAAGATCTGATAACATTCAGTATCACAAATATGAAAAGTAGAGAAAATTAGAAAGGGGGCAAATACTTTTTCATAGCACTGTACTTCGAACTCATCCGAACACATCCGATCAAAGTTGTACACATTGAGTTGAATATGTTGAATGTCCACTCAAATTATTTTGTAGCACAATGCATTTACTTACAGTGGGAAAATTATTTTTTCGTTCTTAGTTTAGTTTAGTCTCATTGAGATAAAATCTCTTCTTCAAATGTACTCACAGCAACATTGAACTATTCTTCAGGCATTTTTCGAAGAACAAGTGCCGGAGGGAGGTGGAGGGACCCTGGAGCCCGCCGGGGGTGCAGGCTTTACCCTCCTCTCACGGCCCCCCGCCCGCCCAGGCCCCATCCCACACCATGCTCCCCTCGGCCAGACGCACACTGGTGAGATACATAACTCCTCCAATAGATGAGAGAGGCAGAGGTGTATTTCATGTATATAAAGCTTTATTAAATTAAATTGAAAGGGAAAGTGAAGAGGGAGGGAGGGGGGGAGGGAGGGGGAGAGAGAGAGCAAGTGGAGAGAGAGTGAGAGAGAGAGAAAGAGGAGAGAGAGAGAGAAAAAGAAGTGGAGGGAGTGGTGTTACTGTGGAGAAGCGTAATAGAGTTAGAGATAGGTGAATACTGCACCAGAATACTGAATACTGTACCAGAATACTGAATACTGTACCAATAGAGATCCAATGACACAGAGAGACAGAGGCGGATGACCAAAGAAATAACCCACTCCAGGTCATCTTCACATCAAAAATAAAGGGGTGAATAATAGATGAAGGGTTAAATGAGGATAACGTAACACAGAGGAAAAATACACCCACCCACTGTGTGGTCCCCCCCCCCCCGTCTCCCCTCTCCTCCAGTCCCAGTCCCAGCTCTCGTCAAGAGTCCCCGCTATCTCCCCTGCGGACATGAAGGCGGAAGTGTTTACCGCCCGTGCTCCCTCACGCTCCCAGAGCTTTAGAGACCCCCCTATGAAAGGTAGAACTGTTCACCTTCTTTTTTGATACTATGAATAATGGAACCTGAGGCAACATGATTTGACCCTGTTGTTTCTTTCTCTTTCCACCTCTCTATCGTTATATCTGTTCCTCACTCTTTCTCTCTCTGTCCTTCTCTCTACTGTTCTCTCCCACTCTCTCTCTGTCTGTCTCCCTCTCTCTCTCGCTCTCGCTCTGTCTGTCGCTCTCTCTCTCTCTCTCTCTCTGTCTGTCGCTCTCTCTCTCTCAGAGTCTCTACTGAGAGGTATAGAGAGACAACGTCCAGGCTCTCTGTCTTCAGCGATGGGACCCCAGAGCCACGCCCCCTCCTTTCCTGCACTCCCTCGACCCTCAGGTAAAGACCACACCCTCTACCTACATATCTCTCATTTTCTCTCTCTCTACTTTTACCTCCTTAGCCAGTAGCACTTTCAATAAGAACTTCACTCTAGGTACTTCCTGTACTCTTCTGCTATTACTTCTGATTAGTCAATTTCTCCCTTCAGTCCCCGATCGGAGAGAGAGAGAGAGAGAGAGAGAGAGAGAGAGAGAGAGAGAGAGAGAGAGAGAGAGAGAGAGAGAGAGAGAGAGAGAGAGAGAGAGAGAGAGAGAGAGAGAGAGAGAGAGAGAGAGAGAGAGAGAGAGAGAGAGAGAGAGAGAGAGAGAGAGAGAGATTTTTAGAGAGTGGACAATGCTCCTTTCAACAGGGGCCCAATGGTATTTCACAGCTCAGAAGTATGCTATGATTCTGTCTAGGAACACATTCAACTCCTGCTGGCTGCTAATACATGTAGCATGCTAAACGTTTGTGCAGCCCATGCATGTTTTTCCTGACCATGTGACTTGACCAGGCAATAGCCTCACCAGACCAAGATGGCAAATATAGCCTCAATAATCCATTGAGGCTATTGCCTGGTCAAGTCACATGGTCAGGAAAAACATGCATGGGCTGCGTCTGAAATAGCACCCTATTACCTATGTATTGCACTACTTTGCGGGCCTTGGTCAAATGCAGTGCACTATATAGGGAATAGGGTGCCATCTCGGACACACCCCCAGCCTTCCTTATCTCGGCCATCTTTGTTTGGTCTTCTCAGGTCGTATAGTGTCCTCCTCGGGGGGCTTAGCCCCCTTCAGGGCCTTCCCTAAGTCTCTGAGTGTGGATTTTGGAGGGCTCAGCCAGCAGCACAGTCACAGTGCCCTCAGCATCACCCCCCCAGCCCCAGCCCCCGGCCCAAACACACACACAAACCACCAAGACCGCTACGCTGCCCTGTCCCAACTAAACAGTGTCTTCTCTGACATGTCGCCTGGACCAGGACCTACAGGTAAGGGTAGAAGGAGTGTGTGGGGGGTGGGAGAGGGTGGGTGTGTGTGTACACATTTTACTATACTTGTGAGTACCAGAAGTCCTCACAAGAATAGTACACCAACAAACATTTGGAGAAGTGAGGACATTTTGCTGGTCCTCACTAAACAAAAAAGTATATTTTAGGCTTAGGGTTAGGTTTAGGGGTTAGGAGTTAGGGTTGGGTTTAGGGGTTAGGGAAAATAGGATTTTGAATTGGAATCAATTGTTGGTCCCCAAAAAGTCCTCACAAGTATAGTAAGACATAGCTTTGTGTGAGTGTGTGTGTGTGAGAGAGAGAGAGGTTATTGTCAGCTACAATGCATAATGCCCTTACTCTAAATGCCAAGGTTTTACCAAGTGAATTATCCCCATTGTGTTTTCTGCTCTCAATACTACACCGTTGGGTTGTTACAGAACAACCGAGGAAATATGTTCCAGTTTTGATTTAGCAATGCTACTAACTGCTAACTTAACTAATGATAACATAAATGTGCTGGAACAATGCCTTAGGCATGTTTGAACATATAGCATTGTTTTATTCCCATGATTCAATACTTACTATCTCTCACCCAGGCAATCATATACTGTAGGTTGATTTATGTGTAGTTTCTTTTGATTCATATAGCCTTGAACTATAAGCATGTTTTTTACCCTGAGCACAGTCAATACAGTTACACCTTGACCAATCACACACTGAGAGTGGAAAATGTGCACCCTATGTCAAATCAAATCAAATCAATTACACTTGATCTCTCAAATCAGCCCCCAGCTGAGCCCTCTGCTTATAGACGGGTTGGCTGACAACGTTACGAAAATTATGCACATGCATTGATGAGGCAGAAGGCCGTATGGTGTTATGATTCTGAGCGGTCTGATAGCTAGCAACAATGACAAGAAGCATCCATGTGGGGAATCATAGGTGGCTTGTTTCAGCTCGTTGTAGCTTTTTATTGATACCATGTCTTGTTTTGAGGTGTTTTGACTCATGTCATGCCTTTGCTAATATGGCGAAAAATTCAAAAGGCACTCGCACATCTGAGCTATCTTTGTTGCAGGTGCATTGTAACAGTTGAATAATCACTGCTCTTTAATAAGCTTTACGTATCGGCCTCAAGGCCTTCGTCAGAGCTTCCTTTCTATGCTAATATGGCAAAAATTCGCTAGCCAGTTAACCAACAACTGTAATGATGTAGTTGAGGGATAACAAGTGCTCATTGTGCAAATGTATTTATGTTTTCAATAAACATTTGGAGACAAAATATAGTTTACATGTTGTCAACAATCTAAGCCAACCCTGTCTGTTTTGCCCCATAGTTGCGCACGTGTCGGTTTTGTTTAGCCTAAACAACCAACCCGTCTATGGTCTGTCTATTTATTTGAATGTGTGTTTTCAGCACCCCCCGGTGGACTACCCCAGTATAGCACCCTATTTGGGAACCGCCTGTCCTCCAGTTCCACTCCTGCCAGGTAATGAATGCAATGTCAAGCAAATACACTTAACATTCCTATTTAATGCATCGAAGAAGTGTCGACTGTGTTAAAGTGCACCAGTCCCGGTACAAATACATTGTTTTAATTGCTCAGGATATCTGCATGCCCTTGGTTTACTAATTCATGACAGTCTCACACCATAGCTGGAGGCAACTGCAATATTAAATGGACTTGTTTTTGTTAATGTTCATGAATGTAATAATATATAGTTGGTCCTTCCTTCCTTCCTCTCTTCTTTTCCTTCTTTCTTCAGCTCTCCAGGTGTGGATGCCGTGTCGGGATCCCAAACATTTGCAAGTAGGCAGTGTTACAAAAATATTAATCAATCATGCAGGTGTATATATTTCATTAAAGACTTTGAAAGGCTTGAACATATCCATTAACTATTGTCTCTATCTCTGTCTCTGTCGCTCTCGCTCTCCTTGTCTCGCTCTCTTCCTCTTTCTCTCTGTCTCCTACCTCCATGTCTCAGACTTCCCCAACCCGTTCAGCTCCAGTTCCAGCTCTCAGCAGCAGCAGCCTGCCCTATCCCCCAGTAACCCCTTCAACAGCTCCACCTCAGGAGGTAAGCTGCCAGCAGAGCACTGCTTATTCAGCCTGGGGGAAAGGTCAAGAATGTCCAGTAACACTTTACATGAAGGTACCCCTTAAGGGGTAAACTGTATATAAGTAGTTTATAGACAGTCTTCATTAGTTAATAGTGTATGTACAGTATCAGTCAAAAGTTTGGACACACCTACTCATTCAAGGGTTTTTCTTAATTTTTACTATTTTCTACATTGTAGAATAATAGGGAAGACATCAACACTATTAAATAACACATATGAAGTCATGTAGTAACCAAAAAAGTGATAAACAAATCATAATATATGTTATATTTGAGATTCTTCAAATAGCCACCCTTTGCCTTGATGACAGCTTTGCACACACTTGGCATTCTCTCAACCAGCTTCACCTGGAATGCTTTTCCAACAGTCTTGAAGGTGTTCCCACATATGCTGAGCACTTGTTGGCTGCCGTCCGACTCATCCCAAACCATCTCAATTGGGTTGAGGTCGGGGGATTGTGGAGGCCAGGTCATCTGATGCAGCACTCCATCACTCTCCTTCTTGGTAAAATAGCCCTTACACAGCCTGGAGGTGTGTTGGGTCATCGCTCCTGAGTGGCGCAGTGGTCTAAGGCACTGCATCGCAGTGCTAACTGTGCCACTAGAGATCCTGGTTCGAATCAAGGCTCTGTCGCAGCCGGCCGCGACCGGGAGACTCATGGGCGGCGCACAATTGGCCCAGCGTCGTCCAGGGTAGGGGAGGGAATGGCCGGCAGGGATGTAGCTCTGTTGATAGAGCATGGCGTTTGCAACGCCAGGGTTGTGGGTTCGATTTCCATGGGGGGCCAGTATAAAAAAATAAATAAAAAAAAGGTATTCACTAACTGTAAGTCGCTCTGGATAAGAGCGTCTGCTAAATGACAAAAATGTAAATGTAATTGTCCTGTTGAAAAACAAATGATAGTCCCACTAAGCCCAAACCAGATGGGAAGACGTATTGATGCAGAATGCTGTGGTAGCCATGCTGGTAAAATGTGCCTTGAATTTTAAAGAAATCACAGACAGTGTCACCAGCAAAGCACCCCCACACCATAACACCTCTTCCTCCATGCTTTACGGTGGAACTACACATGCGGAGATCATCCGTTCACCCACACCGCGTCTCACAAAACACGGCGGTTGGAACCAGAAATCTCCAATTTGGACTCCAGACCAAAGGACACATTTCCACCGGTCTAATGTCCATTGCACGTGTTTCTTGGCCCAAGCATATCTCTTCTTCTTATTGGTGTCCTTTAGTAGTGGTTTCTTTGCTGCAATTCAACCATGAAGGCCTGATTCACACAGTCCCCTCTGAACATGAACAGTTGATGTTGAGATGTGTCTGTGACTTGAACTCTGTGAATCATTTATTTGGGCTGCAATTTCTGAGGCTGGTAACTCTAATGAACATATCCTCTGTAGCAGAGGTAACTCTGGGTCTTCCATTCCTGTGGTGGTCCTCATGAGAGCCAGTTTCATCATAGTGCTTGATGGTTTTTGCGACTGCACTTGGAAGAAACATTCAAAGTTCTTGAAATGTTCCGTATTGACTGACCTTCATGTCTTAAAGTAATGATGGACTGTCGTTTCTCTTTGCTTATTTGAGCTGTTCTTGCCATAATATGGACTTAGTCTTTTACCAAATAGGGCTATCTTCTGTATACCACCCCTACCTTGTCACAACACAACTGATTGGCTCAAACGCATTAAGAAGGAAATAAATTCCACAAATTAACTTTTAAGAAGGCACAGCTGTTAATTGAAATGCATTCCAGGTGACTACCTCATGAAGCTGGTTGAGAGAATGCCAAGAGTGTGCAAAGCTGTCATCAAGGCAAAGGGTGGCTATTTGAAGAATCTCAAATATAAAATATATTTTGATTTGTTTAACACTTTTTTGGTTACTACATGTTTCCATATGTGTTATTTCATAGTTTCGATGTCTTCACTATTATTATACAATGTAAAAAATAGTAAAAATAAAGAAAAACCCTTGAATGAGTAGGTTTGTCCAAACTTTTGACTGGTAGTGTAGTTTAGAAATCATTAACAAACAGTTATAATGGAGAATTGGGGCCCATGGATTCTTGGTTTATTGGAGGACACAAGATAATTCAATTTACTGTGTGTGACTTAACACCCTTATGTTGTGTTTCCCTATGCAGGTGACTCCAGTGGGTTCGTCAGCTCTCCAACCTCAGTGTTCCTCCCGTCCACCACCTTCCCAACTCCCGCTACCCAGAATGCATTTCCACACACGCATGCCAACAACCAGGAAGCCAACGGCAAGTAGAAGTGGACTATAATTCTATTCTCATTCTAATTGTCATGCAATTCTATTCTCGTCAAAATAATTTGGAGAATTGTCTCCAACCGCACAGGACAAGAGCACGCAAAAATAGCATTTTCCATTTTGTGTTCTATATATACAAATTACAGTACATGCTTTGCCAAGAAACACAACAGTTAGTCACTGGAGTGCTGCATGGATGTGTTCTTTGGCTGGGCTGCAGCAGCATGCCATGTCATCTGTTATGTATGGGATTTGGCCTGTGATCAAAATGAACTCCGTCTCCTCAAACCCTAAGGAGGCGCCAACATCACAGCTAATGATGATCACAGCATATTTTCCCATGCTTACATAATACCAACTCAGCCCCCAAATATAGAGTTAGAACCCATGAAATTTGAATGAGTGAAATTTCTATGGTCTGAGGGGCGTTGTCTATTCTAGTAATTATATTTCTAGGTTAGAACCCCCTTTCATGTTGGATGCTGGATGTTGTCAATGTGTTTGAATGTGGTTCTATGTTTGTCAGACTAGTATTGAATGTATTAATATTTGGTCCTAATGTATCTCTGATTTTGGGGTGTTGTTGGATTTGTAGGTTTTGCCTCTTTCCCTGCACCGGACTCTCAACCCAAAGTTCCTCGTCCAATGTCAGTGAACCCATTCACTGTGAGTACCATACCACACTATAGCAACACTACCATGAGCATTGAGTGTACTTCAATAGATTTGCACAGAGTTTGTTGGGGATTTGGACCGCTAGCTGCTTAATTGTTATGCTAATGCTTAATTCAAAAGTTATTGGAGGGCATTTTTGGTGCAGTAGATGTACAGCAGGAACTCTCCCTCACCCTCTCTCTTTCCATCTCTCCCTCAACCACTCCCTCCCTGTCTCTTTCCATCTCTCCCTCCCTCCCTCTCTCTCTCTCTCTCTCTCTCTCTTTCCATCTCTCCCTCCCTCTCTCAGGGGAATGTTTACCCGGGTAGAGGAACGTCGCGAAACCCTTTCATCTGATACCGGCGCCCCCGGCTACCCCCCGATTACCCACCCCACCCCTGGGCACATGAAGACCAGTGAACTATTTCCATGCCTCTAGAGTATTTTGACCTTCAGAGAGAGAGGGGAAACGTTCATGCAGGCTCCTCTCCCCTCTATGTGTGTGTGTGTGGAGTCTCTGTACAGTAATGTTAATCCGTTAAAATAATGTGTACAAGTGCGTGTCTGTGTGTGTTTTGAGTGTGTGTGTGTGTGTCTGTGAGTGACCATATATCAAAGGTGTTTGTGTGACATTAAAATCCACCTCAGGGCTCTGTGGGTGTCATCACCAAGACACACACACACACACTTCGCTGTTTCTCCCATGTCCCGCGTCTGTGCAAAAATAGTCCCATTCGTAAAACAGTACACCAAATCATCACATTCTGCTTGCTTTTTGGAGACACCTCTGAAAACTGCCTTCAAAAACTCCCCAAAACTAGCCAGTCCAGTCAGTTGGTCAGTGTGTATCAAGTTACAGAATTGAGAGATATCCCTCTTCAAGGCTATGAGAGCTGAACAAGATGACAAGAGCAAAAAATTATGACGAGCAAGCATTTTTTTCTCCTTAGTGATGGTTATGGCAGCCTTAACACAACATCCTCCTAATGCATGTAGATAAGACATTACAGACAAGCCTGTCTTTTCCCTCCATGTGCTGTGTGTGTATGTGGAAAACACGTTTGTATTGTTTTATATGTCAGTTGTTTTTGTCTGTGTAAATCATTTGTGTTTCAGTCTCAGGCTGCATGCGCTTGGAGGTCTACAAGAGGAGATACTACTGAATGTAAAAGCTATTTTCAAAACAAAAACGGTGTTATTTCTCCCTGTAGTGGACCAAATGTTTCTTGTTCTTTTGGGTGAAAATATGGAGGTGAAATTGATCTCTTTCTTTTGTTTGCAAGAGTTCTATTGAGAAAGTATTTATAATGATAATTGTCCATGTTCATACATTTAAATAATATCTGTTGCTTCTTTAAACAGTGTCTAGTGTGTGTGTGTCTGAGGGAAAATCTTTCATAATACATCATTTGTAACAAACATAATTGGGATCATCAAATATTTACCCAAGTAATCGATTGCTTCCTTTGGCTTTCAGTCAATTATGGGTAGCCTATTTTAAAACGTCCCTAGTAACAACTTGAAATAGGTCAATTCAACCACCAGGCGGCGTATGTTGCATAGTTTTCTAGCCTTGTCCATGATGTGGCATATACACTGAGTGTACAAAACATTAAGAACACCTGCTCCATGACATGGACTGACCAGGTGAAAGCTTTGATACCTTATTGATGTCACTTGCTAAATTACACTTCAATCAGTGTAGAAGAAGGGGAGGATACAGGTTAAAGAAGGATGTGTAAGCCTTGAGACATGGATTGTGTATGTGCCATTTAGAGCATTCAAAAGATTTAAGTGCCTTTGCTAGTAGGTTTGAGTGTGTCAAGAACTACATCGCTACTGGGCTTTTCACGCTCATCAAGAATGGTCCACCACCCAAAGGACATCCAGCCAACTTGAAAGAACTGTGGGAAACATTGGCGTCAACATGGTCCAGCATCCTTGTGGAACGCTTTCGACACTTTGTAGAGTCCATGCCCCGACGAATTGAGGCTGTTCTGAGGGCAAAAGGGGAAAGTGCAACTCAATATTAGGAAGGTGTTCTTAATGTTTTGTACACGTTGTACAATGTAATAACGGAAATAAAGATTACTCATTTGGCTGCTCGTTATGACAAACTATGTGTAACTAAAATAATACAATTAACAATCTTAAATGCACATGACCTTGATTGAATCATGTAATTATGCCTAAACAATGTCAATTTTTCCCATTACAATTAAATCGATCGCACCAACAGCTGTTACAGGGTTAAACTGAAAAGTTAAATCAAGCCAATTGTGCTCAGAGGTTCGTTCTATCATCGGGATGCAATTTGATGAGGGTTACATTTCTGGTTATAAAATGTCACAATCGTTCAATCGTGCAGCACATCATATGATCTTCAAAATAACGTTGGAAGTTTCACAATATTGGCTGAAGAACACTGGCATAGGCATTCTTATGAGAACCAAACGGCATATGAAATTCGATTTATGTTCGCACATGAACTCAATGTTCTCTCTCTCTTTCCTTCTCTGTATACACTGTCTCTCGCCCTCTTCTGTCACTACAGACAAGCGTTGACTGACAGCTTTTCATTCACAGTAGCTCCACGCCATAGAGAGGGGACAGGAGTGGAGAGGACAGCAGTTGCAGCGAAGTATTCAGTACACAGCTGCCAAGCTATACAGTAAATGGATTAAAGCACTCAGCTAGCTAGCTAAATAGTAGTAGCAGGCACAGTACTGCAACGAGAAAGGAAAGGGAATATTTAGTTTATATTTTAAAAGACTGGACTGGACTAGAGGACCTCTCTCCCTTGCATACATGTGTTAAAGGGAGGGAGGGGAACGCGACTGAATGATGTTTGAATTATCTAGCTAGCTAACTTGCGAAAATATTTTTGCTGTCATTGAATAGAAGTTTAGGTTGTAGTTGAGAAAAACAAGATAACTCGAACGCAATGGAGTGCCAAACACCCGACCCGCAAAGCTACGAGGACATTCGAAAGAGCGGCTACCTCCGCAAGCAGAAATCCATGCACCGGCGATACTTCGTCCTCCGGACGGCCTCGGTGAGGGGCCCGGCCCGGCTCGAATACTACGAGAGCGAGAAGAAATTCCGCGGAAAGACACCCGTCCCAAAGAAAGCCCTGGTGCTGGAGACGTGTTTCAACATCAATAAGCGGGCTGATGCGAAGAACAAGCACATGATAGTGCTGTACACCCGGGCGGAGAGCTTTGCCATCGCGGCAGAAAACGAGGCGGACCAGAACGAATGGTATCAGGCCATGGTGGAGCTGCAATGCAAAAGTAAGTAAACATATATAGCTAGCAAACTACAGCGAGCTCTGACTGCAACCCGAGCTCTATATGGCTGCCTAGCGTTAGCGAAGTGGCCATAGTATTATCTGAACGTGGCAATGTAGCCCACTGCAAAATTGCTCAAATGCAACTTATAAATTCAACACGTGCTCGTTTAAAATATGGGTCATTGTTATTCGTATTTTTTTTTTTTTAGGACATCCAAAAATGTGAATATAGAAGTATGCATATGGTTCTCAACGTGAGTAATTTCACATTGCATGTCAGCAGCGAGGTTTGCAAATGTCGGTCCCGATTTTATCATAATATTTTGAGGCATGCTCTTAAACAAATTATGTGGTGTCAAAATATATTCATATTACAATGTGTGGTTACTGTACTTCATGTGAATTGCTGCCTATGGACCATAATTTAAATATTATGCAAAATTACAGTGCATACTTCTTTGCATAATAATTATATTTACCAATGTACACCAAAAACTGCAAATCTCATATTCCAAAGTAACCATGTGTACTTATCCTTGACACCACCCTGAGAACATAGCTACGTGATCATACTTTTATTACCACCAAAGATAGTCTACTTGCTTCAAAAGTTCAGATATGGACAAAGAGCTTGTGGTTTGTACAGGGTTTAGAGAAGGGAAAAACAAGTCGTTTCATTAAAATGTTGCCTGTATCAATAGTAGGTTTAGCTAGCAGATTGTAACAGGCTAATGTGATGCTCCATTAGCAGTTACAGGGTTTTTCTTCCATTGTAAGCCTTGGGCGGGCCTAAGCGTTTTTTCGGGTCGCCTAAATCCAAACTTTTAAAATAAAATTTCAGGATGAAAACGTAATCTTTGAGAACTAACAATCACCAAAATAAAAGCTAGACAGTTGGGGAGACTTAAAAATTCGCAAAACAATTAATTTAGCAGTATTCATTTTGTTATTATGTTTGAGCAAAAGAACACAGCATTAACAATGGCAAAATGCATAGAATTGCAGGAAACTAGCTTTAAAACATACATTTTTTCTCTCAGCTCCATGGTAGAATATGTAGAATCGCAGAAAATTTGCTTTAAACTGCAAAAATGTCTCTCTGCTGCATGGCAAAATGTGTAGAATTGCAGGAAATTAGCTTTAAAACTGCAAAAATGTATCTCAGCTCCATGTAGAAATTTGTAGAATTCTAAAATGTCTCTAGAGTGCCAAGATGAGGTCTCTAATATGTAACCTCATGAAGGCTGACTGTGTTCATTGTCACGCCCCCTGCCACGCCCACCACCTAAGCCCCTTTTTGATCCAGAAAAAACCCTGTACTATTTGGCATAGCACAGAGAATTTTCAACCTACCTTAACTTCCCGTCTTGGAAGACAACCAATGTCTTCTAAATATACACTACCGGTCAAAAGTTTTAGAACGCCTACTCATTAAAGGGTTTTTCTTTATTTTTACTATTTTCTGCATTGTTGAATAATAGTTTTGATGTCTTCACTATGAAATAACACATATGGAATCATGTAGTAACCAAAAAAGTGTTAAACAAATCAACATATATGTTATATTTGAGATTCTTCAAATAGCCACCCTTTACCTTGATGACAGCTTTGCAAACGCTTGGCATTCTCTCAACCAGCTTCACCTGGAATGCTTTTCCAACAGTCATGAAGGAGTTCCCACATATGCTGATCACTTGTTGGCTGCTTTTCCTTCACTCTGACGTCCGACTCATCCCAAACCATCTCAATTTGGTTGAGGTCTGGGGATTGTGGAGGCCAGGTCATCTGATGCAGCACTCCATCACTCTCCTTCTTGGTAAAATCGCCCTTAAACAGCCTGGAGGTGTGTTGGGTCATTGTCCTGTTGAAAAACAAATGATAGTCCCACTAAGCCCAAACCAGATGGGATGGCGTATCGCTGCAGAATGCTGTGATGGCCATGCTGGTTAAGTGTGCCTTGAATTCTAAATAAATCACAGACAGTGTTACCAGCAAAGCACCCTCAAACCATAACACCTCCTCCTCCATGCTTTACGGTGGGAAATACACATGCGGAGATCATCCGTTCACCCTGCGTCTCACAAAGACACAGCGGTTGGAACCAACAATCTCCAATTTGGACTGCAAACCAAAGGACACATTTCCACCAGTCTAATGTCCATTGCTTGTGTTTCTTGGCCCAAGCAAGTCTCTTCTTCTTATTGGTGTCCATTAGTAGTGGTTTCTTTGCAGCAATTCGACAATGAAGACCTGATTCGCGCAGTCTCCTCTGAACAGTTGATGTTGAAATGTGTCGGTTATTGAACTCTGTGAAGCATTTATTTGGGCTGCAATTTCTGAGGCTGGTAACTCTAATTAACTTATCCTCTGCAGCAGAGGTAACTCTGGGTCTTCCTTTCCTGTGGCGGTCCTCTTGAGAGCCAGTTTCATCATAGGGCTTGATGGGTTTTGCGACTGCACTTGAAGAAACTTTCAAAGTTCTTGAAATGTTCCGTATTGACTGACCTTCATGTCTTAAAGTAATGATGGATTGTCATTTCTCTTTGCTTATTTGAGCTGTTCTTGCCATAAAATGGCTTGGTCTTTTACCAAATAGGGCTATCTTCTGTATACCCCCCCTACCTTGTCACAACACAACTGATTGGCTCAAACGCATTAAGAAGGAAATACATTCCACAAATTAACTTTTAAGAAGGCACACCTGTTAATTGAAATGCATTCCAGGTGACTACCTCATGAAGCTGGTTGAGAGAATGCCAAGAGTGTGCAAAGCTGTCATCAAGGCAAAGGGTGGCTATTTGAAGAATCTCAAATATAAAATATATTTTGATTTGTTTAACACTTTTTCGGTTACTACATGATTCCATATGCGTTATTTCATAGTTTTGATGTCTTCACTTTTATTCTGCAATGTAGAAAATTGTAAAAATAAAGAAAACCCTTGAATGAGTAGGTGTTGTAAAACTTTTGACCGGTAGTGTACATGTCTAGTTGTAGGCTGTTTGTTGAATTTAGAAAATGTTCTGTTACTAAATGTAAATAGAATGTTCCTCCATTAAGTAATCCAACAATGTGTATGCATAGATCGAGACAGGTGATGTAATCATGACATGCGGCACACCAGTGGCGGTCGGTGCCATTTGGGAGGAGGACAAATGTAAAAAAAAAAAATGAGAATGGCCTTATTTCTATTACAGCATATTGGATGACTGTCATTCATATGCCATTCACCCAGCTCAATGTAACATTGATGAGTTTAGGCAACTACATGATACTCAAATTTTCCCTGTACCCATCATGAGGTTGCTACAACCTAGCCTATGAATGAAAGTTTACAACGTACTGTAGGTGCACAGCTCAAGAGAAATTTGAGTAATAAAGGTGACAGACATTGACACATTCAATGCCGCCTTGCACACTCTTGCCTGCATCTAGCTGATCTAGGGTGTAATCATTAGTCCAACAGTTGCAAATGAGAGTTCCTATTGGACAAATTCAGGTATGTTTTCCCCGTTTCCTTCCGTTTAAGAACGTTTTTCAACAGAATCGGCGGAATGAATACACCCTTTATCACACGCAAACACAGTTCACTTTCATAGCAGCCACATACAAACAGCATGATCCCTTTGATCGTTGTTCCCGTATCTACGCACCCTCCCTTCTCACCTTTTCCCTTCGCTTGTGGACTTCAGTGCACAACACATCAGCTGTCTGTGGCCAGGCGAAAAAAACCTTTCTAAGCCAAACCTTCATATCATAACCGCTAACCGCTACACACAGCCTACATCTTTGTCACCATATTAGCTAATGTCATAACCAACATAGCGACTAGAACTAACGCGTTAGTAAACCCGCTACAATCATGCAGTACAGTTTACAGTCAGCAAGCAGTTTAGCAGTTACACCGGCGGGCCCCGGTGGCAATAAATTAATACAACCAAAAGCTTACTTTGACTTGGAAGATGTCCAGTGTTGGATGTCCATAGCCAGCTAACTAACATATCATCCCTCTCTGTTTGAGCCGGGTGTTTGAGTAGACTAAACTAGCTAGCTGCATTCGCTAGCTAAGTGAAAGTGAAAAAAAATACAATGAAATATAGCTCTCTCTCTTGCTCTTGCTTCTCCTTCATTTTTAAAGAAATTAATTTGTTCAAAACTGTTCAACTATTTTCTTTCTTTCTCTTTAAGTCAAAGATTTTATGCACTGATCCTTTGATTGGATGGACCACATGTCAGTTTACTGCAAGATCTCTGATAGGTTGGAGGAAGTCTTCCAGAAGTTGTCATAATTACTTTGTAAGTCTATGGAAGGGGGTAAGAACCACGAGCCTCCTAGGTTTTGTGTTGAAGTCAATGTAACCAGAGTAGGACAGAAAGTAGCTACACCATGGTGCTACCCTACAGAGTGCTGTTGAGGATACTGTAGACTTTCATTGCAAAACAGTGTTTTAATCAATTATTTGATGACGTGAATATATTTGGTATAGTTTTATATAGTTTCACTATTTTATTTTGATGAAATTCACTGAGGAGGATGGCCCTCCCCTTCCTCCTCTGAGGAGCCTCCACTGGTGGACACCCACCTGTCCCAATCAATGAAAGAATATTTGAAATAGACAAGATGGCAGCATACACATTGTAGAATTACTTCATGGAGCAAAACATTTATTTAATTGAACAAGGGAGCATTTTCTAAATTCAAACGAACCCCCTGCAACTAGACATGGAAGTTTAGAAGACATATACACTATATGGCTAAAAGTATGTGGACACTCCTTCAAATTAGTGGATTCGGCTATTTCAGCCACACCCATTGCTGACGGGTGTATAAAATTGAGCACACAGCCATGCAATCTCCGTACACAGTAGAATGGCCTTACTGAAGAGCTGAGTGACTTTCAACGTGGCACCATCATAGGATGCCACCTTTCCAACAAGTCAGTTCGTCAAATTTCTGCCCTGCTAGAGCTTCCCCGGTCAACTGTAAGTGCTGTTATTGCGAAGTGGAAATGTCTACGAGCAACAACGGCTCAGCCGTGAAGTGGTAGGCCACACAAGCTCACAGAACATGCTGAATCGTCTGTCCTTGGTTGCAACACTCACTACCGAGTTCCAAACTGCCTCTGGAAGCAACGTCAGCACAATAACTGTTAGTCGGGAGCTTAATGAAATGTTTTTCCATGGCCGAGCAGCCGCACGCAAGCTTAAGATCACCATGCGCAATGCCAAGCGTCAGCTGGAGTGGTGTAAAGCTCGCCGCCATTGGACTCTGGAGCAGTGGAAACGCGTTCTCTGGAGTGATGAATCCCGCTTCACCATCTGGTAGTCCGACGGACTAATCTGGGTTTGGTGGATGCCAGGAGAACGCTACCTCCACCAATGCATAGTGCCAACTGTAAAGTTTGGTGGAGGAGGAATAATGGTCTGGGGCTGTTTTTCATGGTTCGGGCTAGGCCCCTTAGTTCCAGTAAAGGGAGATCTTAACACTACTGCATGCAATGACATTCTAGACGATTCTGTGACAACAGCGCACATTTGAATGGTACAACAAGTCCTGGTGCTCTGCCTCTGTGTCATTAAACAGCTGAATAAACTGACGATGGTTACGCCCCCTTGCCCGTATAAAGATGGCAAGTTTTACAATCACTTTGACAACATTTTCCAGTTTTAACACACTTTTACACAGTGCTTCCTGATGAATAATACAGTGAAGAAATATCAATTCCTCGAGTTAGGGCTTTCTTCTTTTACTTTGTCTTGTAATCTTTTTAGTAGGCCAATGTTTTTACCGGTTAGATCCACGGTAGATTTTTTTCCAAGCAGGCAGACACCCTGTCATTGTCACGGTTTTCAAAGCCAGAACCCAGAAGCAGACCAGGACAAGGTAAGTTGAAACAAAGGTGAGTGTTTATTTAACAGATCCACAAGTGATGCTGAATAATCCAGGGAACAGAGCGGGCGGCGTGGATGAGTTGTTGAGGGTGCAGTGGTAGGTCCAATACGGGCTCGGCAGCCGCCGACCATCAGGCAGAGGTTGGGTGAAGGTTCCGGACGAGTGATGTTCATGGCTAACGATCCGGCAGGGAATGGATGTTAGGGCAGAGCCTAAAAAGGGTGATGATCCGGACCAGGTGTGTAGATTGCTGATGGGATGCAGGTGCGGAAATCATGAGAGCTCCCGCCTAGCAACGTCGCCCGGCAACCAGGCAGGGAGCGTTCCAGAACCCTCGGGAAACTGGAGATCCCGAGCAGAAAACTAATAACACAGACAGGAACCGACTCAGACTGCAGGGTTCGTTACAGTACCCCCCCCTCCGACGAACGCCACCGGGCGGACTCCCCGGAGCGCCAGGATGGAGGCGGTGGAAGTCACGAATGAGGTCAGCATCAAGGATCTGTCGCCGCGGAATCCAACTCCTCTCTTCAGGCCCATACCCCTCCCAGTCCACGAGATACTGGAAACCCCGGCCCCTCCGTCTGGAATCCATAATGCGTCGCACCGTGTAGGCAGGACCACCTCCGATCATCCGAGGAGGAGGAGGAGGAGGCGGAGGAGGCAACAGAGGACTGAGGAGAACAGGCTTGAGGCAGGAGACATGAAAGGTGGGATGGACTCTGAGCGTTCTCGGTAATTTGAGTCGAACTGCAACCGGATTGATCACCTTCTCCACCACAAACGGACCAATGAACTTCGGTGACAACTTCCTAGACTCAGTCCGTAAAGGAAGATCCCGTGTGGCCAACCAGACCCTATCTCCGATGGTATAGGTGGGAGCGGGAATCCGGCGACGATTCGCCTGGAGCTGATACCGGTCAGAAACTCTAAGGAGTGCCTTTCTGGCCCGATGCCAGGTCCGGTGGCAACGACGAATATGGGCCTGAACAGAGGGCACTGAGAGATCCTTCTCCTGAGAAGGGAACAAGGGAGGTTGGTAGCCATACAGGCACTGGAAGGGAGACATCCCAGTGGCAGATGTAGGGAGAGTATTGTGGGCATACTCAACCCAAGGCAACTGGGAGACCCAGGAGGTGGGGTTGGAGGAGACAAGGCAGCGTAGCGTGGATTCCATCTTCTGGTTGGCTCTCTCCGCCTGACCATTAGATTGGGGGTGAAAACCAGATGTGAGACTGACTGTAGCTCCAATGGCCAAACAGAAGGATTTCCAGACAGCAGAGGTAAACTGAGGACCACGGTCGGAAACGATATCACTGGGCAACCCGTGGACCCTGAAAACCTCCCTAACCAGGATCTCGGACGTCTCCGAGGCAGAGGGAAGCTTGGAAATGGGCACAAAGTGGGCGAACTTGCTGAATCTGTCCACGATCGTCAGAACGACCGTTCTCCCCTCAGAAGAGGGCAACCCAGTGACAAAGTCCAGGGCCAGATGCGACCATGGTCGCCGGGGAATAGGAAGGGGGTGAAGTAGTCCAGAGCTGGGCCGATTGGCACTTTTATTCTGCGCACACACTGGACAGGCAGCAACAAAACCCAGAGTATCCTCTCCCATGGCAGGCCACCAAAAACGTCTGCGAAGAAACGCCATCGTCCGAGCCACGCCAGGGTGACAAGCCATCTTGCTGGCGTGAGACCATTTGAGGACAGCAGAACGAACCGACTCAGGCACAAACAACCGACCGGGTGGACCGTTACCGGGACCGGGCTGCGTCCGAAGGGCCGCCATAACCTCCTCCTCAATCTTCCACATAACTGCTCCCACGACACAGTTCCGGGGAAGAATCGTCTCGGTCTTGGACCCACTCTCCTCCGTCTTGGAGAACATCCGGGACAAGGCGTCCGCCTTGCCGTTCTTAGATCCAGGTCGGAACGTCAGGGAAAAATTGAATCGTCCGAAAAACAACGCCCACCTGGCCTGACGGGAGTTGAGACGTCTAGCCGATTGCACGTAAGCAAGATTCTTGTGATCAGTCCAGACAATAAACGGTTGCTCCGCCCCCTCCAACCAGTGGCGCCACTCCTCCAAGGCAAGCTTCACCGCGAGAAGCTCCCGGTTACCCACATCGTAGTTCCTCTCCGCAGGCGAAAGCCGACGAGAGTAGTAGGCGCAGGGATGGAGTTTACTGTCAGTGGAGCATCGCTGCGACAGGATGGCGCCAACTCCCACATCAGACGCGTCCACTTCAACGACGAACTGACGGGCCGTGTCCGGTTGAGAGAGAATCGGTGCGTTGGTGAATCGCCTCTTCAAGTCCAGAAACGCTCTATCCGCCTCCGGATTCCAACTGAAGGTCCTGGTACTGGAAGTCAAGGCAGTTAACGGAGCGGCCACACGGCTGTAATCCCGGATGAATCTGCGGTAGAAATTCGCAAACCCCAAAAACCTCTGGAGCTGCAATCTCGTACCGGGCTGGTCCCATTCCAGAACCGCTCTAACCTTCTCCTGGTCCATCCTAATCTCTCCCCTGGAGATGATGTACCCGAGGAAGGATGTCGTGTGGGCGTGAAACTCGCACTTCTCGGCCTTCACGAACAGGCGATTCTCCAACAATCGCTGCAGAACCTGCCGGACATGCTGGGCGTGGTCGGAAGGTTCCTTCGAGAATATTAGAATGTCATCCAGGTAAACAAACACAAAGAGACCGATCATATCTCTCAGGACGTCGTTCACCATACTCTGGAATACCGCTGGAGCATTGGTCAGTCCAAACGGCATCACCTGATACTCGAAGTGACCCATCGGTGTATTGAAACCCGTCAACCACTCGTCCCCCTCTCTGATCCGGACCAGGTGATACGCATTGCGTAGGTCTAGCTTGGTGAACACCGTAGCACCCTGTAAGGAGTCGAAGGCAGAGCTCATCAAGGGCAGGGGATACTTGTTCTTGACCGTGATATCATTCAACCCCCGATAATCAATACACGGTCGAAGAGAGCCATCCTTCTTACCCACAAAGAAGAATCCTGCCCCCAGGGGTGATGACGAGGGACGAACGAGACCAGCAGCTAGGGACTCCTTGATGTAGGTCTCCAAAGCCTCACGTTCAGGTCGGGAGATACTGTATAACCGTCCCTTGGGGTAGACAGCTCCAGGGACCAGGTTGATGGCACAATCATATGGTCGGTGGGGAGGGAGTGACAGAGCCCTCTGCTTACTGAACACCTCCCCCAAATCGTGATATGTCTCGGGAACCAGGGACAAATCTGGGGGTTCAGCCTCAATCACCTGACTGGGAACCGAATGGGAACAGGCAGTCTTGAGACAGTTAGCATGACACTCAAGGCTCCAACTCGTTACCTTGCCCGTCACCCAATCGAACGTGGGATTGTGTTCCTTCAGCCAGGGGTATCCAAGGACCAGAGGAACATGGGAAGACGGCAGAATGAAGAATGAAATCACCTCAGAATGATTCCCCGACAACAGCATCTTAACCGGTTCAGTCCTCATCGTGATACGTGCCAGACTACTGCCGTTCAGAGTGGTAGCTTCAATGGCTTCCGGTAATTGCTCCTTGGAAAGCCCCAGCTGTTCCACCACCTCGGCATCAATAAAGCTTCCATCGGCACCTGAATCGACAAAAGCGTTAAGCGCTAAGCTCTGATTCCTGTTCATAAGGGTAGCCGGGAAACGGGGTCTGACAGAGGTATTGAGAGGTCGAAACTGGCTCGCTAAAAGTCCTCCCAACTTTAGCGAGCCGCGCAGTTTGACGACCGCCGGGAACAAGTGGCGAGGTAATGTCCCGAACCACCACAGTAGAGGCAACAGTTAGTCCTACGTCTATGTTGGCGCTCCTCCTTGGTTAACCCGTGCCGCCCCACTTGCATGGGTTCAGAGTCGGGAGACAGGACCTCTCCACTAATCCTGTGTGGTGGACGATGATCGACGTATTCTGGTCCAATCCCCGACCCGACTGGGACCTGAGAAGCTGATCGATTGGAGGGGACCCATTGCTTCTCCCTCCTTCGCTCTCGGACTCGATTATCCACCCGAATAGACAAGGCTACCAAGCTGTCCAGGTCACTAGGCTCCGGATAGGAGATCAACTCATCCTTGAGCTGCTCCGACAGGCCCTGGTAAAAGGCCGCTTGCAGAGACTCCTCATTCCACCCACTCTCCACAGCCAACGTCCTGAACTCGATCACGAAGTCGGCAACGCTGCGAGAACCTTGGCGAAGCGAAAACAGGCGCCTAGCTGCGTCCTTCCCTCGGACGGAATGGTCGAATAACTTCCTCATCTCGGCCGTGAACCCCTGGTATGAAGCCATGCAGGTGTCCTGTCGTTCCCAAACGGCTGAAGCCCACTCCAGCGCTCGACCACGCAGCAACTCAATAACAAAGGCTATCCTAGCCTTGTCTGTGGCATAAGAGTAGGGCTGTAGATCGAACACTAAACCACACTGCATAAGGAAAGAACGGCATCTTCCCAGTTCCCCCTCATATTTATCCGGCGTCGGAACCTTGGGCTCACGGAAGGACACAGCTCCAGAAGCGGCAGGCGAGATGGGTGAAACCGGTAGTGGATTCTCCACCGGAAACTTGCGCTGGTTCTGGACCTCCGTCAGACCGGTAGAAAGGTTCCGAACTGACAACGCTATCTCCTGTAGTACCGTGCTATGATGTCCCAACATCTTCTCCTGATGGGAAATGGCATGGCGAACAGAGTCCAGGTCCGCTGGGTTCATTACTGGCCGGATCGTTCTGTCACGGTTTTCAAAGCCAGAACCCAGAAGCAGACCAGGACAAGGTAAGTTGAAACAAAGGTGAGTGTTTATTTAACAGATCCACAAGTGATGCTGAATAATCCAGGGAACAGAGCGGGCGGCGTGGATGAGTTGTTGAGGGTGCAGTGGTAGGTCCAATACGGGCTCGGCAGCCGCCGACCATCAGGCAGAGGTTGGGTGAAGGTTCCGGACGAGTGATGTTCATGGCTAACGATCCGGCAGGGAATGGATGTTAGGGCAGAGCCTAAAAAGGGTGATGATCCGGACCAGGTGTGTAGATTGCTGATGGGATGCAGGTGCGGAAATCATGAGAGCTCCCGCCTAGCAACGTCGCCCGGCAACCAGGCAGGGAGCGTTCCAGAACCCTCGGGAAACTGGAGATCCCGAGCAGAAAACTAATAACACAGACAGGAACCGACTCAGACTGCAGGGTTCGTTACAGTCATATAAGTCAGAGCCCCTGGTTGTTCCCATCATTGATTCCATCTGACAAAAATTAAAAGTTGAGCGGTGTCTCTAATGTCAGTAATCTCATCCAGTGCTGTAGAAAAAAGATCGAAGCCATCTGCTTTTTTCTTCAACTCGGAGATTAGCTCCTCAGTTATCACTTCCACATGCCTGGTGATGGTTCTGCGTGATAAGCTAATTTTCTCGAATTGGCTTTTACTCTCAGGACAAAGTAAACCAGCAGTTTCCACCATACACTCTTTCACAAACTCCCCTTCAGCAAAAGGCTTGCTATGCTTTGCGATTTTATGTGCCACTACGTAGCTTGCCTTATTTACGGAGTCTTGAGTAGAGCACCATTTAGTAAACGTGTTTTGTTGAGCTTTTAAGTTTGTGGCAGGTTTTGAGGCCTTCCTTGCCTTTTCCTGAGAGGACAGATTGCTAGCGTAGTTTAGCATGCTTGCTTGGAAAATGAGGATTGAGATTATATTCCTTAAAAACTGCATATTTCTTGGTATATTAGACATACTGCCTTATGTCCAATATTAGTAAAAAAGTATTTTGCTGTCCATTCTTCTTTAAACACACGACATTCAGAGTCCACTTTTCTCATTTTCGCAGCACTCATTTTTCACGTCAAAAGTCGTCAAGCAATGAAGTGGCTATGATGATTGAGCACATTCTAAATGACACAAATATTAATTTTCACAAAGTCTGCTGCCTCAGTTTTGATGATGGCAATTTGCATATACTCCAGAATGTTATGAAGAGTGATCAGATTAATTGCAATTAATTGCAAAGTCCTTCTTTGCCATGAAAATGAACTTAATCCCCACAAAAAAATTACACTGCATTTCAGCCCTGCCACAAAAGGACCAGCTGACATCATGTCAGTGATTCTCTCGTTAACACAGGTGAGTGTTGACGAGGACAAGGCTGGAGATCACTCTGTCATGCTGATTGAGTTAGAATAACAGACTGGAAGCTTTAAAAGGAAGGTGGCGCTTGAAATCATTGTTCTTCCTCTGTTAACCATGGTTACCTGCAAGGAAACACGTGCCATCATCATTGCTTTGCACAAAAAGGGCTTCACAGGCAAGGATATTGCTGCTAGTAAGATTGCACCTAAATCAACCATTTATCGGATCATCAAGAACTTAATGGAGAGTTTCAATTGTTGTGAAGAAGGCTTCAGGGCGCCCAAGAAAGTCCAGCAAGCGCCAGGACTGTCTCCTAAAGTTGATTCAGCTGCAAGATCGGGGCACCACCAGTGCAGAGCTTGCTCAGGAATGGCAGCAGGCAGGTGTGAGTGCATCTGCACGCACAGTGAGGCGAAGACTTTTGGAGGATGGCCTGGTGTCAAGAAGGGCAGCGAGGAAGCCACTTGACTCCAGGAAAAACATCAGGGACAGACTGATATTCTGCAAAAAGGTACAGGGATTGGACTGCTGAGGACTGGGGTAAAGTCATTTTCTCTGATGAATCCCCTTTCCGATTGTTTGGGGCATCCGGAAAAAAGCTTGTCAGGAGAAGACAAGGTGATGCTACCATCAATCCTGTGTCATGCCAACAGTAAAGCATCCTGAGACCATTCATGTGTGGGGTTGCTTCTCAGCCAAGGGAGTAGGCTCACTCACAATTTTGCCTAAGAACACAGCCATGAATAAAGAATGGTACCAACACATCCTCCGAGAGCAACTTCTCCCAACCATCCAAGAACAGTTTGGTGACGAACAATGCCTTTTCCAGCATGATGGAGCACCTTGCCATAAGGCAAAAGTGATAACTAAGTGGCTCGGGGAACAAAACATCAACATTTTGGGTCCATGGCCAGGAAACTCCCCAGACCTTAATCCCATTGAGAACTTGTGATCAATCCTCAAGAGGTGGGTGGCCAAACAAAAACCCACAAATTCTGACAAACTCCAAGCATTGATTATGCAAGAATGGGCTGCCATCAGTCAGGATGTGGCCCAGAAGTTAATTGACAGCATGCCAGGGCCGATTGCAGAGGTCTTGAAAAAGAAGGGTCAACACTGCAAATATTGACTCTTTGCATAAACTTAATGTAATTGTCAATAAAAGCCTTTGACACTTATGGAATGCTTGTAATTATACTTCAGTATACCATAGTAACATCTGACAAAAATATCTAAAAACACTGAAGCAGCAAACTTTGTGAAGACCAATACTTGTGTCATTCTCAAAACTTTTGACCACGACTGTAGGCCCAAATACAGAGTGTGGAGGCTACAGCGCCATCTATTGGAGGTTGTTTGTATATCATGGAATGAGTAATTTTAGGCCAAAAATCATAACTCAAATATAATAATATTTAATACATTACATTTTTTTATTGCAGGCTGGATTTAAGTGCCCGGCGGGCCGGATACGGCCTGCGGGCCGTACTTTGCCCCCCCTTGGACTAGGAGATCTTTTTTATAGCTGGAGTAGGCTATATTGGAGCCAATGTGCCACTGCCAACCTTTGTCCTGCTTCTTCTTCATTTCCAAGTCAACCCAGGCCATTGCTCAAACACATCCAGATTTCTGTTATGAGCCTGATTCTCTGTTTACTTAGTATGTTCTCTTTTCCTGCTGACATGACAGTATTTGCCCAGACAAGACATTGATCACAGTGGTGAAAACAATCAAGTATGAACAAGTTTATACTGTGATCAAGATGCGGTTGTCCCACTGGTTATCCTAAGTTGAATGCACCAATTTGTAAGTCGCTTTGGATAAAAGCGTCTGCTAAATGACTTAAATGTAAATGTAAGATCCATATGGTTGGATACCTGTGCAGTATACCCAACTGTCAGTAGGCCTACTCATCTTCAATTTAGAGTTTTTTTTTGTATTATTTATTATTTGCAATTATGCACACAAAAACAGAAAGCATTGATTTCAATGTAGAGACACTTTCGAATCCCTCCTGTTATCAGCTGTTGATCAAGCATTTTGTGCAAACACAACTCTCAAGCCAGTGGCCGACTGGCTGCAATCGGCAGGTTTGTTCTGCGGTCTCACAATGTGAAAGCTCATAGACCGGCGGTAACTGGGGTGGGGAGGACACACATGATGCAATCTTAGCAAACGAAGGTTTGGATTTGAGGTACTTACAGCTGAGTTGCTGGCCTGCGTTATGTAAAAGAGCTGATTTAGAATGAGGGCACTAAACTAGGTGAGAGAGAAACACAGAAGCCTCTTACTGTATAGATGTATTCCATGTCCCAAACATTCTGCACCGGTAACAATGATCAAGAGGTTGAAATAGAATTGGACCTCTTTTGACTTGGTTAACCTGTGCCTTAACTAATGTCGTCGGCTGGCCTATTACCTGTGCTCTCCAGGCTGTCTCAGGCGTTAGTTGGCCCTACTTACAGATCTAGGATCAGTTTTCCTTACTCCAGTCCTAACTGTAACCAACTGGGCAGAAAACAACAGCAACAATAGGCTACATAGGCCTAACTGATCCTGGATCTTTGTCAAACGTTTCTCCCCCACATGCAGCACTACGCATGGAAGAGACAGAAGGAAACAGCAGCAGAGGAGCACCCTCAGAGACCTCCGAGTCGGTATGGGATGTGGTTGCCAGATTGCGGAGGGAGGGGAGGAAAGGGGGAGGAGAAGGGGTGTCTCTCTCCAGTTGTCAGCCATAAAACATCGGCAGAGCTAACTAAATCAACGACCCTGTCTTGACAAACATTTTGACATCTGTCTTTTGGCATTTCTTCTGTCAATTTTGTCACTGATTTCTCCGCTTTGTGGTGTTGTTGAACAACAGCGTAACTCGACATTGCTCAGAAACCTGTTACCCCCACTCCTCCTGTTTCTTTAGTGTTGTGTTATAACACATACATCTCTCTCCTCTGACTGGTCTGAGCCAGCTACATCAATCTACACCCATACGGCTCATATTGCATATAGGGTCTAGTTCATGTAGTTCCACAATTATCCATCTCTGTCATGCTAACGTTGGCAGATTTTTTTGTTGTTGAGGGGAAAGGCCAACTTGTATGCACACCCACCCTTTGAATTCCAACCTATGTATACAGTAAAAGTGTGTGGCTGAAATATGTTATACTGGGGTTGAAAACAGTTGACAACATGCTCCTCACATTTTCAAAGATGCCATTGGAAAAAGATCTTGGCTAAATGAGCAGTCTTTGTGTCAGTGACCATGCAGTCTTTGGGTTTTCCATCCAGTAAGCTGAAAGTTTATGGGGGTAACGTGAACCCCCACTTGTACAGTATGGAAGAAGAAGAATTCACACCAACTCAGACAAACAGGCTAGGTCCTATAGGACAAATGGGGGGCCAGAGGAGAGATGACACATAGCAATGCATATATTCCTTTCTGGAACACTCCGCTTAATTTAATACCTTTTCAGTCAAGCAAATACTGTGCTGCCGCCACTTTCAAGTCATGTCAGTCTTCTTGGTCCTGTAGGTGTGGAGGAGTGCTTTTTGACATGCTATGGCTTATACTGCGGTTCTGGGCCTAAGCTTTGAGAAATGTGTTGACAGTGGGAGGTAGCTATTATACACTGGCAGTGTATGTGGGAGCTGGTGATACAAAAGGGAGAGAAGTGCATTCTCTCTCGCTCTCTACACACACACACACATACACACACACACAGAGAAAAAGCATAACAGACATCACAGCAGTCAGTCTGTGCACCCGTAGCCCACTTTGAATAACTGCCTCAGTCTCCGACGCTCTCCGTGCTGCGTTCTGGGAAACTCACCTGAAGCAGCCAGGGACCGTTTTCATCTTAATATCTCGAAGGCAATCTCCCTCCCTATCCATAATTTGCACAAATACAGTCCAGCTGCCGAGAGAGATATTGTTAAGCTGGGTTCAAGGAGTCCATTTGGCCAGTAAGAACTGTATCAAGCTGTAAGAGAAGCTTATTTACCGAACTATTTATATTCACTGGAGTGTATCAAGGCTGAAGCAGAGTATAAGTGTGGGGCATCATCGTTTGCCAGACCAAATCTTCTGGCTCACAAGCCACCTCAAGAACTGTTGTTGACCCTTGTAAACAACAGAGCAGTGCAAACTTAAGGTGAGGAGATACACAGCACTGTATGTATGTATATGTATATAACATTTGTTTTGGGGGGGAGGGCATCCACCACCACCTCTTCGGAGGACAAAAGTAACTGTTATATTGTTTTGTTTTTACAATTTTTTTGTTACATATACATTTTACACACATTTTTCATACATGGTACTTTTATACACAGTAGTTACCGTAAAACTTCAATTAAACGCTGAGCCTCAACTAGCCACCTGTTAGTGATGCGCGGGTAAGCTGTTTTGTTCACCCGCACCCGCCCGCAATTGCTAATAACCCATCCGCAACCTCCCGACTATATGTGATAAAGTGAAAATCTGAGGCCCGCACCCGACCCTAGCCTGCTAATATAGAACATGCACTGTAGGCTACAGTGAATACTTTTTTGACAGGGGGTGCAGGATTTTTTTTGCCTGATTTTAGGTCTATGTTTCCGCTAATAATTTCCAATGCTTTGGTAGGCTATTTGTTAGTCAACTTGTCTATAATTAGATACTTGCAACTTCTCTTTTGTCATTATATGTTGCCATAGAACACTAAATAAACCCTTGCTCACCAAAATTATATCATTAATTGGTAGAATGAACGCTTCAATCTAGTTGACATTTGTCTTCTCTGCTTCTTTCGCAGAGCAAAGACATTTAGGGACCGGGGAGAAAAAGCAATAACTCCCCCAAAAACTGGAAAGATTTTCAGTGCAACATTTTGCCCGGTTGTAAGGAAATACAAAGCTGTGAAAACTACCCAACATGTGTTTGATAAGATTTAATTTAGGCTTGGATGCTTATTTTATGTGGTTGAAATACTATCAGCTTTTATGATGCTGATTAAGATAGTCTGTAGGTGCTAACCGGGGATTAGCATTCTCTCAAGATGCTGAAAGAAAGACAATATATTTCTCCACTCCATTTCCCAAGTCAAAATGTTGGTTACATTTGGTGTAATTAAGAAATGCTTAATTCTGCAGCAGTTAATATTAAGGCTATGTGACAGGTTAGAGACCTACAGTCAGTGTCCAGATTTCAGTTTCCATTTAACCCATCTGAACAGTACGCTACAGTTCCCTTGAAGTGCCGTAGGCCTAATTGAAGTCCCTGTCGTGTGACTGTCATCACAGTCCTCACACATAACACTGCTATCATCCTCTTTTACTACTTTAACAAATCTTTCCCAAACATTACTTTTGTGGCCCTCCCTTCTCTTTATTTTCAACTCTCCATTTCACAGTTTTTCTTGTCCTTTCACACATTGTCCTTTTTGCATCCGTGGATTGCCCGTTCCCAAAAGCATTTGGCGATTGGCGTGTAGACCCTTACAAATCGTCCGATCGCCCTCTAGTGTTGAAAGTAAAAACTGCCGAAAATGCACAGTCAAAGAGTAGAATAATTATTTTGTCAAGGACATTTTTTAATTTAAATTTTAAATAGAGGCATACTAAGAAAAAAGAAACGTGACAGAGTATGTAAATAATAACACATTAGTGCAGTAAATGAAGAAATTGATTAAAATGCTGGAAGTGAATGCTGGAATTAAACAATTCAACTATGCAAATGAGCAAAAGCTGTGTGCATTAAGAAATATAAGCCTGTCTCTAATAAGTGCTTGTTGTGTTCAGTGATTTAAGCAAATAAATGCCCGGGCTATTAATGGAGGTTTTACGGTACATAAAGTTATAATTTTTTTTATTATACACATTACATTTTGGATAGATAGTACTCAGACATCTCTATAGTGTTTTCAGGAATAACTATTACCGATCGTGAGCTTTATAATCCCAAACCTCTGCTACTCTCAGCCATCCCACCTTGGGACCGGTACTCCTTGTACACTGAGTATACAAAACATAAAGAACACCTGCTCTTTCCATGACAGACTGACCAGGTGAATCTAGGTGAAAGCTCTATAATCCCATATTGATGTCACTTGTTAAATCCACTTCAATCAGTTTAGGTGAATGGGAGGAGACAGGTTAAAGAAGGATTTTTAAGCCTTGAGACAATTGAGACATAGATTGTGTATGTGTGCCATTCAGAGGATGAATGGGCAAGACAAAAAATGTAAGTGCCTTTGAACAGGATATGGTAGTAGGTGCCAGGCGCACCAGTTTGTGTCAAGAACTGCAACGCTGCTGGGTTTTTCACGCTCAACAGTTTTCCATGTGTATCAAGAATGGTCCACCACCCAAAGGACATCCAGCCAACTCGACACTACTGTGGGAAGCATCGGAGTCAACATGGGCCAGCATCGCTGTGGAACGCTTTCGACACCTTGAAGAGTCCATGCCCCTACGAATTGAGGCTGTTCTGAGGGCAAAAGAGGGCGGGTTATTGATATTTTTTGTTATTTTACTGTGTTACTCTTTTATTTTAGTATATTTGTTAATTTACTTACTTTTTAACTGCATTGTTGGGAAAGGGTTATTAAGTAAGCATTTCATGGTAAAGCCTACACTTGTTGTATTTGGCACATGTGACAAATCCAAATTTATTTCATCTTCGTAGACATCATCAAATCAAATCAAATCAAATTGTATTTGCCACATGCGCCGAATACAACAGGTGTAGACATTACCGTAGACATTACCGTGAAATGCTTACTTACAGCCCTTAACCAACAATGCATTATTTTTTTATAAAAAAGTAAAATAAAACAACAACAACAAAAAAGTGTTGAGAAAAAAAGAGCAGAAGTAAAATAGTGCAAGTAGTCCGGGTAGCCATGATTAGCTGTTCAGGAGTCTTATGGCTTGGGGGTAGAAGCTGTTGAGAAGCCTTTTGGACCTAGACTTGTCGCTCCGGTACCGCTTGCTGTGCGGTAGCAGAGAGAACAGTCTATGACTAGGGTGGCTGGAGTCTTTGACAATTTTGAGGGCCTTCCTCTGACACCGCCTGGTATAGAGGTCCTGGATGGCAGGAAGCTTGGCCCCAGTGATGTACTGGGCCGTACGCACTACCCTCTGTAGTGCCTTGCGGTCGGAGGCCGAGCAGTTCCATATTTTTAATGCTATGCTGTGATGTCTTACATGAATTTTGAACCATTTGAAGTTAAACATTAATATTTTTCCTAAAGGTATTTGTATATTGTTGATTGATTGACTATGGCTTTCCAAATCGCCCAACACTGCTACTTGAAGGGTTAATTTTAAATGAATGTTGTGATTTGTCAGCCATTCCTGAACCTGTGACCAGAAACAAGCTACATGGGGACAATACCAGAATAAATTATCTAGTGATTCTGTTTCTTTGCAGCAAAATCTATAGAGCTGAGATTATTGTATGCCCCATATACAGTGCCTTCAGAAAGTATTCAGACCCCTTGACTTTTTCCACATTTTGTTAGGTTACAGCCTTATTCTAAAATTGATTAAATAATTTTTTTCCCTCATCATTCTAAACACAATACCCCATAATGACAAAGCAAAAACAGGTTTTTATGAATGTTTGCTAATTTATAAAAATAAACTGAAATATTACATTTACATAAGTATTCAGACCCTTTACTCAGTACTTTGTTGAAGCACCTTTGGCAGTGATTACAGCCTCGAGTCTTCTTGGGTATGACGCTACAAGCTTGGCACACCTGTATTTGGGGAGTTTATCCCATTCTTCTCTGCAGATCCTCTCAAGCTCTGTCAGGTTGGATGAGGAGTGTCGCTGCACAGCTATTTTCAGGTCTCCCAGAGATGTTCGATCGGGTTCAAGTCCGGGCTCTGGCTAGGCCACTCAAGGACATTCAGAGACTCATCCCGAAGCCTCTACTGCGTTGTCTTGGCTGTGTGCTTAGGGTTGTTGTCCTGTTGGAAGGTTAACCTTCACCCCAGTGTCACGCCCTGGCTCTGGGGACTCTCGTATGTTGAGCCAGGGTGTTAATTTCTAGGTTTTGTAATTCTATGTTGGCCAGGGTGGCTCCCAATCAGAGACGGCTGTAGCTCGTTGTCTCTGATTGGGAGCCATACTTAGGTAGCCGTTAGGCATTCATTTGGTGTGGTTTCTTGTTCCGTGTTGGTTGGTGTATGTAACCAGGGACGTCACGTTATCGTTTTGTTGTTTTGTTCGTGTGATCATTATTTAATAAATATGTTCGCATTCCACGCTGCGCCTTGGTCCTCTGTTCCCGACGATCGTGACAGAAGAAACCACCATAACTGGACCAAGCAGCGTGTCCAGGAGCCAACGCCAGAGAGGACTTGGAAGCAGAAGAGCGAGAGTTGGGCGAGAACTATGGAGGCCTGGTCCACGAGGAGGAGAGACACCCAGAAAATTTTTAGGGGGGGGCTCACGCCGTGGACGACGGGGCAGCAGGAGGCCGCGATAGAGCGGTTAGTAGAGGAGGCCGCCAGGTTACGGGGGCCACTGGTCACAAAAGGGGAGGAAAGTGTAGAGGCACGGTGAGAGGTACTGGGGTGTGTTACCAGTCCGGTCCGGCCCGTTCCTGATCCCCGCGTAGGGCCAGTGGTGTGTGTCCCCAGTACGGTCCAGCCTGTTCCTGTCCCTCGTACCGAGCCTGTGGTGCGCGTCGCCAGCCCGGTCCGGCCTGTTCCTGCTCCCCACACCCAGCCAGTGGTGCGCTGCGTCAGCCCAGCTCGGCCCGTTCCTGCTCGCCGCACCAAGTCAGTGGTGCGCTTCGTCAGCCCGGTCCGGCCCGCTCCTGCTCCCCGCACCAAGTCAGTGGTGCGTTTCGTCAGCCCAGCTCGGCCCGTTCCTGCTCCCCGCACCAAGTCAGTGGTGCGCTTCGTCAGCCCGGCTCGGCCCGTTCCTGCTCCCCGCACCAAGTCAGTGGTGCGCCTCGTCAGCCCGGTCCAGCCCGCTCCTGCTCCCCGCACCAAGTCAGTGGTGCGTTTCGTCAGCCCGGCTCGGCCCGTTCCTGCTCCCCACACCAAGCCAGTAGTGTGCGTCGTCAGTACGGCACAGCCCGTGCCTGTTCCACCGGTGCCTGGGTCGGCACGGGTCAGCTGCGTCACGCCGGAGCTAGAGCAATCCGCTCCACCAGTGTTCAGTTCAGCTCCGGTCAGCAGGGCCAGACCGGACCAGGGGTACTTTGGGGGGTTAGAGAAGGAGTGGGGGTCATGTCCGGAGCCGGATCCGCCGCCGAGGCGGAGTGCCCACCCGGTCCCTCCCCTGTTGTGTTTGGTTGGCGCGGTCGGAGTCCGCGCCTTTGGGGGGAGGTACTGTCACGCCCTGGCTCTGGGGACTCTCGTATGTTGAGCCAGGGTGTTAATTTCTAGGTTTTGTAATTCTATGTTGGCCAGGGTGGCTCCCAATCAGAGACGGCTGTAGCTCGTTGTCTCTGATTGGGAGCCATACTTAGGTAGCCGTTAGGCATTCATTTGGTGTGTAATTCTGTCAAGGGTTCTGATGCGAGTGTGGTGTGGAATCAAGTGCAGGACACAGGAGCTAAGTCAAACCTGACTTTACTGAGATGAAACAAATACAAACGGGTCCAACTAACCCGGAGGCGAACAATACGCAACAGTGCGTAAAATACCAAAACCGACTATGCACGAAAACAAAAGTGCGACGGTACACTCTGGCGTCTGACCAAACAAATGAAGAGCACCAACAGACAGGTGAAAACAATTACACACAACACATGACAGAAACAACGAGAACTTATAGGACACATAATCAACACTAAACATGAACAGGTGTACCAAACAGACCTAACCAAACAAACATCGAAAACAAAGAACGGTGGCAGCTAGTACTCCGGAGACGACGACCGCCGAAGCCTGCCCGAACAAGGAGGAGGAGCAGCCTCGGCCGAAACCGTGACACCCAGTCTGAGGTCCTGAGCTCTCTGGAGCAGGTTTTCATCAAGGATCTTTCTGTACTTTGCTCCGTTCATCTTTCCCTCGATCCTGACTAGTGTCCCAGTCCCTGCCGCTGAAAAACATCCCCACAGCATGATGCTGCCACCACCATGCTTTACTGCAGAAATGTTTTGGTACCCTTCCCCAGATCTGTACCTCGACACAATCCTGTCTCTGAGCTCTACAGGCAATTCCTTCGACCTCATGGCTTGGTTTTTGCTCTGACATGCACTGTCAACTGTGGGACCTTATACAGACAGCTGTGTGCCTTTCCAAATCATGTCCAATCAATTTAATTTACTACAGGTGGACTCCAAGTTGTAGAAACATCTCAAGGATGATCAATGGAAACAGGATGCACCTGAGCTAAATTTTGAGTCTCATAGCAAAGCGTCTGAATACTTATGTAAATAAGGTATTTCTGTTTATTTTTAATACATTTGCAAAAATTTATATAAACCTGTTTTCGATTTTGTCATTATGGGGTATTGTGTGGAAATTGCTTAGGTATTGATTTAATCCATTTTAGATTAAGGCTGTAACATAACAAAATCTGGAAAAAGTCAAGGGGTCTGAATACTTTCCGAAGGCACTGTATATAACATTCTGTTGGTGGCAAGAATTTTAATGTATTAATTTAAATCACGTGTCAAACTCATTCCACTGCGGGCCGAGTGTCTGCGGGTTTTCATTCCTCCCTTTCATTCCTCCCTTGTAAATTATTAAGGAACTCCCCACACCTGGTTGTCAAGGGCTTAATTGAAAGAAAAACCCAAAATCTGCAGACACTAGGCCCTCCATGGAATGAGTTTGACACCTTGAAAAAAAACGTAATGTTGAATCAAGCGTTGTTTTGTGTATTGGAAGAAAATCTCTTCCTAGCTATTTTGCAACATGTATGGCGCATGTAAGCCGCCTCCAACGTCGTTTTAGAGAATTTGGCAGTATGTCAAACCGGCCTCACAACCGCAGACCACGTGTAACCACGCCAGCCCAGGACCTCCACATCCAGCTTCTTCACCTGCAGGATTGTCTGAGACCAGCCACCTGGACAGCTAATGGAACTGTGGGTTTGCACAACCAAAGAGTTTCTGCACAAACTGTCAGAAACTGTCTCAGGGAGCTCATCTTGTCATCCTCACCAGGGTCTTGACCTGAATGCAGTTCGGCGTCGTTACCGACTTCAGTGGGCAAATGCTCACTGTCGATGGCCACTGGCACGCTGTAGAAGTGTGCTCTTCACGGATGAATCCCGGTTTCAACTGTACCGGGCAGACGGCATGGCGTCGTGTGGGTGAGCGGTTTGTTGATGTCAACGTTGTGAACAGTGCCCCATTGTTGGCGGTGAGGTTCTGGTATTGGAAGGCATAAGCTACGGACAATGAACACAATTGCATTTTATCGATGGCAATTTTAATGTACAGATATATACCGTGACAAGATTCTGAGGCCCATTGTCATGCCATTCATCCGCCGCCATCGCCTCATGTTTCAGCATGATAATGCACAGCCCAATGTCACAAGGATCAATACACAATTCCTGGAAGCTCAAAATGTCTCAGTTCTTCCATGGCCTGCATACTCACCATACATGTCACTGAGCATGTTTGGGATGCTCTGGTTCGACGTGTACGACAGTGTGTTCTAGTTCCCAACAATATCCAGAAACTTTGCACAGCCATTGAAGAGGAGTGGGACAACATTCCACAATCAACAGCCCACAATCAACAGCCTGATCAACTCTATGCGAAGGAGATGTGTCGCTGCACACCAGATACTGACTGGTTTTCTGATCCATTTTTTAAAAGTCTGTGACCAACAGATGCATATTTGTATTCCCAGTCATGTGAAATCCATAGATTAGGGCCTAGTGAATTTATTTCAATTGACTGATTTCCTTAAATGAACTGTACAGTGAGGGAAAAAAGTATTTGATCCCCTGCTGATTTTGTGCGTTTGCCCACTGACAAAGAAATGATCAGTCTATAATTTTAATGGTATGTTTATTTGAACAGTGAGAGACAGAATAACAACAAAAAAATCCAGAAAAACGCATGTCAAAAATGTTATAAATGGATTTGCATTTTAATGAGGGAAATAAGTATTTGACCCCCTCTCAATCAGAAAGATTTCTGGCTCCCAGGTGTCTTTTATACAGGTAACGAGCTGAGATTAGGAGCACACTCTTAAAGGGAGTGCTCCTAATCTCATCTTGTTACCTGTATAAAATACACCTGTCCACAGAAGCAATCAATCAATCAGATTCCAAACTCTCCACCATGGCCAAGACCAAAGAGCTCTCCAAGGATGTCAGGGACAAGATTGTAGACCTACACAAGGCTGGAATGGGCTACAAGACCATCGCCAAGCAGCTTGGTGAGAAGGTGACAACAGTTGGTGCAATTATTTGCAAATGGAAGAAACACAAAAGCACTGTCAATCTCCCTCGGCCTGGGGCTCCATGCAAGATCTCACCTTGTGGAGTTGCAATGATCATGAGAATGGTGAGGAATCAGCCCAGAACTACACGGGAGGATCTTGTCAATGATCTCAAGGCAGCTGGGACCATAGTCACCAAGAAAACAATTGGTAACACACTACGCCGTGAATGATTGAAATCCTGCAGCGCCCGCAAGGTTCCCCTGCTCAAGAAAGCACATATACAGGGCCGTCTGAAGTTTGCCAATGAACATCTGAATGATTCAGAGGAGAACTGGGTGAAAGTGTTGTGGTCAGATGAGACCAAAATCGAGCTCTTTGGCATCAACTCAACTCTCCGTGTTTGGAGGAGGAGGAATGCTGCCTATGACCCTAAGAACACCATCCCCACCATCAAACATGGAGGTGGAAACATTATGCTTTGGGGGTGTTTTTCTGCTAAGGGGACAGGACAACTTCACCGCATGAAAGGGACGATGGACGGGGCCATGTACCGTCAAATCTTGGGTGAGAAACTCCTTCCCTCAGCCAGGGCATTGAAAATGGGTTGTGGATGGTTATTCCAGCATGACAATGACCCAAAACACACGGCCAAGGCAACAAAGGAGTGGCTCAAGAAGAAGCACATTAAGGTCCTGGAGTGGCCTAGCCAGTCTCCAGACCTTAATCCCATAGAAAATCTGTGGAGGGAGCTGAAGGTTCGAGTTGCCAAACGTCAGCCACGAACCCTTAATGACTTGGAGAAGATCTGCAAAATCCCTCCTGAGATGTGTGCAAACCTGGTGGCCAACTACAAGAAACGTCTGACCTCTGTGATTGCCAACAAGGGTTTTGCCACCAAGTACTAAGTCATGTTTTGCAGAGGGGTCAAATACTTATTTCCCTCATTAAAATGCAAATCAATTTATAACATTATTGACATGCGTTTTTCTGGATTTTGTTGTTGTTATTCTGTCTCTCACTGTTCAAATAAACTTACCATTAAAATTATTGACTGAACATGTCTTTGTCAGTGGGCAAACGTACAAAATCAGCAGGGGATCAAATACTTTTTTCCCTCACTGTAACTCAGTAAAATCTTTGAAATTGTTGCATGTTGCGTTTATACATGGAGGAAGAGGTGTTATGGTAAAACTACTAGTACCATCATGATCAAGCTGCTAGACATAGCTGTACATGAGAATTACAATGTGTATAACTGCCCTCCGTTGTCCCTCTCCTAAAAAGTCTCCCTCTATCCCAAGGAAAGCCCTATCACCCCCCTCCCTGAATTGCACGTCTTGCACCTTTCATCACTTTCTTAATCACGGAGTGCATGCCACTACACCTGTCCCATACTTAACCACATTATGCCCCCCAGCTTAAACCTAAAGGTCTGAGTTGGGAGGTACATTTACTATGTGGTTATTATAGCCTAGAGCACTGATTTTAGTTGAAAGAAGTGGTCAATAGCAAAAAAAAAAAACAGGCCAGTAACTCCAAGTAGAACCAAATAAAAAAGAGAAACTGGCAAGAAAAGAGACTGCAATGCTAACCCAGGCGGCAGGCACACATACAGACACTAGTCCCGTGTAGCTCAGTTGGTAGAGCATGGCGTTTGCAACGCCAGGGTTGTGGGTTTGATTCCCACGGGGGGCCAGTTTGAAAAATGCATCACTAACTGTAAGTCGCTCTGGATAAGAGCGTCTACTAAATTACTAACATGTCAAATGTAAATGAGACAAACCTTTCATTAAACTATATTGTCAAACTTGACCAGCAAGCCACAATCCAGAACAAAGGCCCTTCCAAGTCTATCTCCATGACAGACAGCTACTAAGTTCTGATCTACAGTCAGTTTTCCCTTTTCGCCTCACATAAAACACAGTCCTATTAACTGATGTTTGATACACTAACCCCATATCAGCTCTGATCTACAGTCAGTTTTCCCTTTTTATTCCATGTAATGGATATGACATACTCTGACTCCATATCAGTGCAAGTCAAGAGGCCACTTCACCCATGAGGATACACTTGTCTCATTGTTGAAGTGTAGTATTTATACCCAGCCCTTGTCATTCAGTTTCCCAGTCATCCAGGCAGGCGGTGTGATCTGGATCTCACCTGTGGCCGCCGGGGAGGTGATTAAACGTTAAACCGCTGCTCATCTCCCTAATTAGACAGTAATTATTGTCTCTGAGTCGGCCCGACGCAGCGCTGCATGACGGGGACAACCGGATGGTGTGGGTGTGAACAGCCACTGGAGCTAGACTAGCACTATTTTAAACGCTAAGACCCAGGGGTGGTGTCCCAAATGGCACCTTATTCCCTATTCATTGCACTACTTTTGACCAGAGCCCTATGGAACCTTGCCAAAAGTAGTGCACTATATAAGGAATAGGGCACCATTTGGGACGCAGACCAAGTGAGCGGTGTGAGTTGGATCAGAAGCCAGCCAGCCCTATCCAGCCGGGTGCAGGATCCTCCCTCTTTTCCCTTTAACCACAGCCACTGCAGGGTCGTTTCCTATGCAGAAAATAGTTTACACCATTAACACCCTGTAATTTCATTTAACATAGGGCTAGCCAGTCTTTTGCTGGGTGGGTAGATCCCCTATTGCGCAATAGCCCCATGTTCACTCTTTTTTTATATTTTTTTATTTTACCTTTATTTAACTAGGCAAGTCAGTTAAGAACAAATTCTTATTTACAATGACGGCCTACACCGGCCAAACCCGGACGACGCTGGGCCAATTGTGCACCGCCCTATGGGACTCCCAATCACGGCCGGTTGTGATACAGCCTGGAATCGAACCGGGGGTCTGTAGTGACTCCTCAAGCACTGAGATGCAGTGCCTTAGACCACTGCGCCACTCGGGAGCCACTCTCAACAGTCAACTACTGTAAAATATCAACCTTAAGTCTTGTAGACTTGAGCGAGATCAATGTAAAGCCCCTATATGTGCTTCATATGCATGTTATACACTGCCGGTCAAAAGTTTTAGAACACCTACTCATTCAAGTGTTTTTTTTATATACAGTGGGGAGAACAAGTATTTGATACACTGCCGATTTTGCAGGTTTTCCTACTTACAAAGCATGTAGAGGTCTGTAATTTTTTATCATAGGTACACCTCAACTGTGAGAGACGGAATCTAAAACAAAAATCCAGAAAATCACATTGTATGATTTTTAAGTTATTAATTTGCATTTTATTGCATGACATAAGTATTTGATACATCAGAAAAGCAGAACTTAATATTTGGTACAGAAACCTTTGTTTGCAATTACAGAGATCATACGTTTCCTGTAGGTCTTGACCAGGTTTGCACACACTGCAGCAGGGATTTTGGCCCACTCCTCCATACAGACCTTCTCCAGATCCTTCAGGTTTCGGGACTGTCGCTGGGCAATAAGGACTTTCAGCTCCCTCCAAAGATTTTCCTTTGGTTCAGGTCTGGAGTTTAGACCAAAAAGCTCTATTTTTGTCTCATCAGACCACATGACCTTCTCCCATTCCTCCTCTGGATCATCCAGATGGTCATTGGCAAACTTCAGACGGGCCTGGAAATGCGCTGGCTTGAGCAGGGGGACCTTGCGTGCGCTGCAGGATTGTAATCCATGACGGCGTAGTGTGTTACTAATGGTTTTCTTTGAGACTGTGGTCCCAGCTCTCTTCAGGTCATTGACCAGGTCCTGCCGTGTAGTTCTGGGCTGATCCCTCACCTTCCTCATGATCATTGATGCCCCACGAGGTGAGATCTTGCATGGAGCCCCAGACCGAGGGTGATTGACCGTCATCTTGAACTTCTTCCATTTTCTAATAATTGCGCCAACAGTTGTTGCCTTCTCACCAAGCTGCTTGCCTATTGTCCTGTAGCCCATCCCAGCCTTCTGCAGGTCTACAATTTTATCCCTGATGTCCTTACACAGCTCTCTGGTCTTTGTGGAGAGGTTGGAGTCTGTTTGATTGAGTGTGTGGACAGGTGTCTTTTATACAGGTAACGAGTTCAAACAGGTGCAGTTAATACAGGTAATGAGTGGAGAACAGGAGGGCTTCTTAAAGAAAAACTAACAGTTCTGTGAGAGCCGGAATTCTTACTGGTTGGTAGGTGATCAAATACTTATGTCATGCAATAAAATGCAAATTAATTACTTAAAAATCATACAATGTGATTTTCTGGATTTTTGTTTTAGATTCCGTCTCTCACAGTTGAAGTGTACCTATGATAAAAATTACAGACCTCTACATGCTTTGTAAATAGGAAAACCTGCAAAATCAGCAGTGTATCAAATACTTATTCTCCCCACTGTATATATATATATATTTTTTTTTTACAATTTTCTACATTTTAGAAAATAGTAAAAATAAAGAAAAACCCTTGAATGAGTAGGTGTTCCAAAACTTTTGACCGGTAGTGTATGTGCAACAAGAACTATTTATCCTAAGGATAGTCATCATTTGATTGACATGAAGGAAAGGCTGAGAGAGAAACGCAATCGAGCTAGTAAATGAGTGTCCATATTCCATACTGCAGCTGTGTGCTGAGGTTTATGCAAATATAAACCTTTTATGGTGATATTGATTTGCTAGTTGATAGTACATTATATAACCACCAGGTCACCCCACTGTGGTGCAGGACCAGGTCAATGGGTTCGTCTTAAGGGTTAAAACGAGGGGTACCCAATTACACTCAGCCACTGGACGTTTTTTTTCTTGAGCAGATGGTCGGGGGGACGGAATATAGTTTTTTACACTGCAAAAACAGATATAGTATTTGACAAAAACAGAATAATTTCAAACCTTTATTACATTGGGATACGATCACGTACACTGAGTGTACAAAACATTATGAACACCTGCTCTTTCCATGACATAGACTGAACAAGTGAATCCTTATTAATGTCACTTGTTAAATCCACTTCAATCAATGTAGATGAAGGGGAGGAGACAGGTTAAAGAAGTATTTTTAAACCTTAAAACAATTGCGACATGGATTGTGCATGTGTGCCATTCAGAGGGTGAATGGGCAAGACAAACTATTTAAATGCCTTTTGAACGGGGTATGGTAGTAGGTGCCAGGTGTCAGGAACTGCAACGCTGCTGGGTTTTTCACACTCAACAGTTTCATGTGTGTATCAAGAATGGTCCACCACCCAAAAGGATATCCAGCCAACTTGACACAACTGTGGGAAGCATTGGAGTCAACATGGGCCAGCATCCCTGTGAAATGCTTTCGACACCTTGAAGAGTCTATGCCCCTACGAATTGATTTTTAGCAACAAAAAAGAAGAAGAAAAAAGACTGAAATATCACATTTACATACGTTTTCAGACCCTTTACTCAGTATTTTGTTGAAGCACCTTTGGCAGCGATTACAGCCTCAAGTATTCTTGGGTATGACGCTACAAGCTTGGGAGAGTTTCTCCCGTTCTTCTCTGCAGATCCTCTCAAGCTCTGTCAGGTTGGATGTGGAGCGTCACTGCACAGCTATTTTCAGGTCTCTCCAGAGATGTTTGATCGGATTCAAGTCCGGGCTCTGCCTGGGTCACTCAAGGACATTCAGAGACTTGTCCTGAAGCCACTCCTGCATTGTCTTGGCTGTGTGCTTAGGGTAACTGTCCTGTTGGAAGGTGAACCTTCGCCCCAGTCTGAGAACCTGCTCCAGAGCGCTCAGGACTTCATCAAGGATCTCTCTGTACTTTGCTCCGTTCATCATCTTTCCCTGACTAGTATCCCAGTCCCTGCCACTGAAAAACATTCCCACAGCATGATGCTGCCACCACCATGCTTCACCGTAGGGATGGTGCCAGGTTTCCTGCAGAAATGTTTTGGTACCCTTCCCCAGATCTGTGCCTCAACACAATCCTGTCTCTGAGCTCTACGGACAATTCCTTCAACCTCATGGCTTGGTTTTGCGCTGACATGCACTGTCAACTGTGGGACCTTATGTAGACAGGTGTGTGTCTTTCCAAATCATGTCCAATCAATTGAATTTACCATGGGTGGACTCCAATCAAGTTGTAGAAACATCTCAAGGATGATCAATGGAAACAGGATGCACCTGAGCTCAGTACATAAAACATGTATATATATAGTATTTATTTATTTATTTTTGTTCAGAAAACTTGGAGGGCCAAGTTTAGGGAACCCTGGTTAAACTAAAGCCACTTCCTCGTCTGCAGCTGCACTGACATAAAGAAATCTGGACAGGTTAAATTCCCCTGGTGGTCCTCCATGATATTTTGGCTTATCTTGTATTTTTGGATAAGTGATGAAGGAGAGGAAGCCATTTAGACTATTGAGATGCACCTGGTATGTCCTCTTCCAGTGCAGTCTTCACTCGTCAGTGGTTCTGTGACCTCACAAAGGCCTTGACGTGGCAGTGTTTAACTCAGGACTTGGCCAACTGTCAAGGTTTTTAAGATGGCTGCCAGGTTGGCGAGGTTGTTGTGAAGACAATCTGGGGAAGACCGACTAGCACACTAGCTAACCTTCACGATCCCTTTCATGTGGCGCTTCGGGTGATGACAAAGCTGGATGCCTCACTGATAAGTGTGTGAAATGAACCTTGGGGAGGTGGTGGTGTGTTTCTCTCCTCGGGGGCCTAGAGAGGCGGGGCGGGGCGGGGGGGGGTTGATAATGAGAGAGAATGAGGGAAGGAGAGATGGGAAGTGGGAGAGTAGAGGAGACAGACTGGGACACTTGGCAGCAAGGGAGATCTTTTTGGGGAGACCCAAGGTTTTATTGACTCTGGGTGGCTTACTCACACACTGGACACAGCTGTCCTGTGTCTCTCCACACTGGTAACTCAGGATGGAGGCGAGGGGGGAGGGCAAGGGGGGATAGCCGAGCAGGCGAGATAAATAATGGGTCTTTAGGCCTCAGAAGTCCAGCTTGTTGAAGTCCCCCCATGGTGCACATTTTGCCGTTTGCCCTAGTACTACACAGCTGATTCAAATAATCTAGGTTGATGATGAGTTGGTTATTTGAATCAGCTGTGTAGTGCTAGGGCAAAAACCAAAACATGCACCCAGGGGGGTCCCCAGGACCGAGTTTGGGGCACTGTGGTCAACAGCATGAAACAAGACCTAGTGGGAAAAGGCTCTTTCCATGCCAGCTCTAGCTTTCAGTGATTTACTAAGTGCTTAAACTAAGAGAGAGGGGAAGTTTTGCGAAATTTGCTGGACACTTGAATTATGTGACTCTCTGATTTACCCTGTTTTGTTTAAGGCCCAGAAATGTATTGGCAAGATTTAACCTAGCACTCACAGAGGTCATGCCCCGCCATGAATTTGATGAGATTGGAATGTAAAATCCACAAACGGCGAATCCATGAAAGGCAAAAGACGGTAACCCGCTAGCCTGAGAAGTGTTTGATTTCACCGCTGTATGAACAGTAGATTAATCTCAGATCATCTTCAACCTTCATCTCCCCCACAGACAGTATACCATGTGCTCTGTCTACTGTGTAAGCTCACATAATACACATTAAACCCTAAATTTAACCTAAAGAGAGTTTCTGGTCAAAAAAACGTTATCCTCAACTTCACTACTGCTCCTCATTATGTATTAACATCTACCATACTACCACATGCTATCTACTTCACAACTGAGGGCTACTCCACGGTACCATGTCCATACTGTTGACCTACATTAAACAGGGTAGCCTAGCCAGTGTGTGATAAGTTATCACTAGGTCACACTCCGGTCGTCGCTAATGGAAAGGGCTCGTCAATATCCCATTAGCCAGCTGGCTGTCCTACAGGTTCATGGGCAAACGACAAGCGGCTGTTATGGCCCCCAATAAAAGCTGACCTGGATAAGGAAGCTGGGGAAATACCGTGGTGCCAACGCACGTCATATCTAATGGCCTGTGGAGAGGCCCAGCGAGAGAGATTAGTCTATATGGTAATATTTGTCTTATAAAGGATGTATGAATAGAGCAGTGTGTAGTGTGTGTGTGCTGGACTTCACACTTTGGTTGGTTGTAGACTAGCCACACGTGAAGCAGAACGTTGTGGTAAGGTTGTAGTTAGGTTATAATAAGGTTGTAATAAATTACTTATCGTGTGTGTGTGTGTGTGTGTGTGTGTTAAAACTGCAGGCGTTGCCCATGTTTCGTAGCAAGTGAGTCATGCACAAGACAGGTCGCGGTAGACAATTGCATGTGCGTGAATGGATTTAGAATTTTGGAATATTGATAAGTGGCAGTTGGGACATCAAGTGCGTCTAAATGCTCATTTTGGCTAAAACACTTGCAGACTCAAGTGATCGCTATTGAGCACAACAGCAAGTAGCCAGTTGATAAAGGGCTTAGGGGCCAAGTGTTCGGTTTGAGATTCAGCCTATGACTGAGGTAGATAGTGTCACGGCTCAGACAGACGACCAGAGGACCACAATTGCGTCACACCAGAAAGTTTATTAAAACTTAAGGGAAAAGGGAAGTAGGGAGTGAATGAAGGCTCCAGGGGTAACAGGGATCCCGTCCAATGTGCTGGGTCTGTGCCCCCCCCAGTGGCAGCGATGCGTCCTATGAAGCCGGTGGTGGGTGGTCCAGAAGTCCTGGGGGGGGGAGACACAGACACAACAGGGCGGAATGAAACAAGGCAGCAGTACAGTTCAAGGGAAATCCAAAATACGTAGTAGCAAGGCAGAAGGCTGGTCAGAGTTACCGGGATTGAAGAGTAGTCAGGAGTCGTAATGGCAGAAGCAGGTCTGGATCTCCTGGGGCAGAAGAGTATCCAAAAATCAGGCAGGTCCGGGGTCACAAAACCAGGGTGAGCCAGAAGCGCGAGCAAACAGGTTCCGGGTGTGAGCTTTGCAGACGATCTGACACCGGAGAGCTGAAAGACAGGGCCTTAAATACTGGGAGAGGTAGTGGGTAATGCAGCGCAGCTGGCAGAGTAATTAGAGCAGAGCAGAGCAGGGACAGGTGGAGCTAGTTAGGCTGAGTTGAGAGAGTGGTGAGCAGAGTGGAAGAAAATTAAGGTGGTAACCCGGTGGAGTGAGAGGCTCATGACAGAACCCCCCCCCCAAGGGACGGCCCCAGAAGTCCCAAGAGCAACACCACGCCGGGCGGGAGGAGGGGAGCCGGAGGAGGGCTAGAACTCCTCCGAACGGTCCGAGTGAACGTCCTCATCCTCGGAGGAAGCCGGAGGGCCGTGGTCGGGAGATGGGACAGGTCCCGAGACAGGATCAGGCACAGGACAGGAAGCCGAGCGGGCAGGACGGTTAGGGACCCCTCTGGGGCGGCCCCTACGGATTGCAGGTTGATCAGGATGCCGTTGGTGGAAAGCGGTGATGAGAGTCCTATCCACAATCCGACTAGCTGGCACCCAGGTCCTTTCCTCAGGTCCATAGCCCTCCCAGTCAATGAGGTACTGGAGACCCCTACCCCTCCGTCTGGACCGAAGCAGGCGGCGGACGGTGTAAACCAGACCACCATCGACGAGCCGTGGAGGAGGAGGACAAGGCGCAGCAGGGACCAGCGGACTCTCATGGATGGGCTTAATCTTAGACACATGGAAAGTGGGGTGCACCCTCAGGGAATTAGGCAGTTGGAGCCGGACAGCAGTTGGGCTAATCACTCTTATGATAGGGAATGGGCCAATGAACCGAGGTGCCAGCTTCTGCGACTCCACCCTGAGTGGCAGGTTCTTCGATGACAACCACACCCTTTGACCAACATGGTAGGTGGGAGCAGGAATTCTCCGACGGTTGGCCCCGGTAGTGTAGCTGGCAACGGATCTGAGGAGTGTGGCTCGGGCTTGTGACCAGGTGCGGCGACATCGACGGGCAAAAGCAAGTGCAGATGGGCAAGTAACCTCCTCTTCCTGGCTGGCAAATAGAGGAGGCTGGTATCCATAAACACATTGGAAAGGGGACATACCGATGGCAGAGCAGGTCAGAGAATTGTGTGCGTACTCCACCCATGTCAATTGCTGCGACCAGGAGTGGGGGTTGCGTGAAGTCATGCATCGCAGTGCCTTCTCGAGCTCCTGATTAGCCCGCTCTGACTGCCCATTGGATTGGGGATGGAATCCGGAAGTCAGACTGACTGTGGCTCCCAGCAGGTGACAGAACTCCTTCCAAAAAGCGGAGGAGAATTGTGGACCACGGTCAGAAACTACATCCTTAGGCAGTCCGTGGATCCGGAAGACGTGTTCCAGGACCACCTGGGCGGTCTCCTTGGCGGTTGGGAGCTTGGGGAGGGGAATGAAGTGTGCCATCTTGCTGAAACGGTCAACTATGGTGAGAATGACGGTCATGCCACTTGAAGGGGGCAGCCCCGTGACAAAGTCAAGGGCGATGTGAGACCAGGGACGTCTGGGCACAGGCAGGGGCTGCAGCAATCCGGCTGGGGGCTGGCAGGACGACTTGTGTTGGTTGCAGATGGGGCAGGCTTGGACGAATTCCCGTACATCCTTTCTCAGAGAGGGCCACCAGAACCTCTGGGCGAGCAGGTTGTAAGTGCGGGTGGAGCCAGGGTGACAAGCTAGGCGGGAGTCATGTCCCCACTGAACGACCTGGGACCTCAGGTCTTCGGGGACAAAAAGGCGGTCAGCTGGGCAAGTGCTGGGACCTGGCTGGTTACGGAGAGCCTCCAGCACCTGTTCCTCAACAGCCCAGGTCAGAGCTGCAACGATGCAGGGACTTGGCAGAATCGACACAGGGTCCTTGGAGGGGGTGTCATCCTTCTGGAATTGACGGGAGAGGGCGTCTGGCTTGGTGTTGCGTGATCCAGGCCGGTATGACAGAGTGAAATTAAACCTGGTGAAGAACAGGGCCCAGCGGGACTGCCTGGAGTTCAACCGTTTGGCCGTGCGGATGTACTCCAAGTTCTTATGATCGGTCCAAACGAGAAATGGAATGGTGGACCCCTCCAGCCAGTGACGCCACTCCTCCAAGGCAAGCTTCACAGCCAGCAGCTCACGGTTCCCTATGTCGTAATTGCACTCAGAGGGGGACAACCGACGTGAGAAAAAGGCACAGGGATGGAGCTTCCTATCCTCCGCAGCCCACTGAGAAATCACAGCACCAACTCCCACATCCGAGGCGTCCACCTCCACAATGAATTGCCGGTCCACAACAGGCATCTGGAGGATGGGAGCGGAGGTGAACCTCACCTTGAGGGTACTGAAGGCTTTGTCGGCTGCTGGGGTCCAGGTGAAGGGTTGCTTGGTGCTGGTTAGAGCAGTGAGAGGGGCAGCAACGGTACTGTAGTTCCGGATAAACTTTCTATAGAAGTTAGCAAACCCCAGAAACTGTTGCAGCTTCTTTCTGTTCTCCGGAACTGGCCATGAAGTGACTGCTGATACTTTGGCAGGATCCATTTGGATACTTCCCTCTGCTACTATGTACCCCAGGAAGGCCACTGTCTTGACGTGAAACTCACATTTCTCTGCCTTGGCGTAGAGGGAATTCTCCAGAAGACGATGAAGGACTTGCTGGACATGGCGGGTGTGTTCAGACAGGTTTCTGGAGTAGATTAAGATGTCATCCAGGTAAACGAAGACAAACTTGTTTAACATGTCCCGCAGTACATCATTCACTAGAGCCTGGAACACAGCAGGAGCATTGGTGAGGCCAAAAGGCATAACCAGATACTCGTAGTGGCCTGTTGGTGTATTGAATGCGGTTTTCCATTCATCTCCCTCCCGGATCCGCACTAGGTGGTAAGCGTTTCTGAGATCCAACTTGGTAAAAACAGTGGCTCCCTGGAGCAACTCAAAAGCAGAGGTGAGCAGAGGCAGAGGGTAACGGTTTTTCACTGTGATGTCGTTGAGTCCCCTGTAGTCGATGCAGGGGCGAAGAGATCCGTCCTTCTTCCCCACAAAGAAGAAGCCAGCACCAGCAGGAGATGAAGATGAACGGATTAATCCTGCGGACAGAGAGCCATTGATGTAGTCCTCCATGGACCTTCTTTCAGGAGCAGACAACGAATAAAGACGACCCTTTGGAGGGGCTGTTCCAGGGAGGAGGTCGATGGCACAGTCGTACGGTCGGTGAGGGGGCAGAGATGTGGCTCTTGCTTTGTTAAACACCTCTCTGAGACCATGGTAGCATTCTGGGACATTGGAGAGGTCAGGAGCGGAGTTAGTAGGTACTGGCCGAGGGGGTAGTGCGGCAGCAAGCAGGCAGGTTCGGTGGCAGTCCTCTCCCCACTCCCTGATCACCCCGGTCACCCAGTCGAGCTGAGGGTTGTGCCGGCGGAGCCATGGGTAACCCAGGATGAGGGGTTGGCCTGGAGAGGGGAGCAGGTGAAACTGGATAGTTTCTTGATGGTTTCCGGACAGACCCATCGAGACCGGGGCCGTGACATGAGTGACCGATCCGAGTAAGTGTCCGTCCAGTGCCCGGGCAGGAATAGGAGGTGTCAAACGGAGGTTCTCCAGTCCCAGTTGGCGTGCCAGCTTGATGTCCATTATGTTGGCTTCGGCGCCAGAATCCACCAGAGCAGCCAGGGTGTGAGTTGAGTCAGAGAGGCGGAGGTGAACTTGCAGCAGGGGTTTGCGGTCGGAGGACTGGATGGTCATTGAACTCAACCGGACTCCCCCTATGCCCGGTGAGCTTCGGCCCTTTAAAGGGCAGGTTACCACACGATGTCCATCACCTCCACAATAGAGGCAGAGGTTTGAGGTGAAGCGGCGCTGGCGCTCTGCAGGAGTGAGAGAGGCTCGCCCAATCTCCATAGGCTCAGACTGATCAAGCTGACCTGGGTGAGTGGCAGTAGATGACAGGAGCCCAGTCGGATCTCTCCGAATGCCGGTAGTAGGTGGACCTTGGCGCCCCCTCTCACGACGACGGGTCTGTATCCTTCTGTCGATCCTGACAGTCAGTGCGATGGCTTCATCAAGAGTGGAAGGCAGTTCATGGGAGACCAACTCGTCCTTGATATAGTCAGCCAAACTATGGAAGAACGCGTCCACCAACGATGGTGTGTTCCAAGAACTTCGTCTAGCCAGGGTTCGGAAGTCGATGGAATGGTCTGCGACTGTACGTCTGCCTTGTCGAATACTGAACAGTTCACGAGACGCCTCTGCGGTTGGTGAATCCAGGTCAAACACCTTCAGCATCTCCTCAGCAAACAGGTCGAAGGTTGCACATGCGGGGGTTTGACGTTCGAACTCTGCTGTTCCCCAGAGTCGAGCTCGGCCCGTCAGGTGAGTGATGGCATACCCAACTTTAGCCCCCTCCGTGGCGAAGGTCCTTGGCTGCAAGGAGAACTGAAGTCGGCAGCTAGTCAGAAATGGCCGGACCTGGGTTGAATCGCCGTTGAACCGCTCGGGGTTTCCAATCTTGGGTTCCGGAGCAGCGGCTGCAATGACCGGGGCAGGTAACTCGGGGGCAGGGCTGGTGGGCAGACTGGCTGGGGTAAGGTGGGTGAGGAGTTGAATGATCATGGCGAGTTGTTGTTGCTGCTGCTGGAACTGCTGCTCATGCTCATCGGTTTCCATGTCGGGGAAAGTGTGCGCTGAGTCCATAATGGTCAGATCGTACTGTCACGGCTCAGACAGACGACCAGAGGACCACAATTGCGTCACACCAGAAAGTTTATTAAAACTTAAGGGAAAAGGGAAGTAGGGAGTGAATGAAGGCTCCAGGGGTAACAGGGATCCCGTCCAATGTGCTGGGTCTGTGCCCCCCCCAGTGGCAGCGATGCGTCCTATGAAGCCGGTGGTGGGTGGTCCAGAAGTCCTGGGGGGGGGAGACACAGACACAACAGGGCGGAATGAAACAAGGCAGCAGTACAGTTCAAGGGAAATCCAAAATACGTAGTAGCAAGGCAGAAGGCTGGTCAGAGTTACCGGGATTGAAGAGTAGTCAGGAGTCGTAATGGCAGAAGCAGGTCTGGATCTCCTGGGGCAGAAGAGTATCCAAAAATCAGGCAGGTCCGGGGTCACAAAACCAGGGTGAGCCAGAAGCGCGAGCAAACAGGTTCCGGGTGTGAGCTTTGCAGACGATCTGACACCGGAGAGCTGAAAGACAGGGCCTTAAATACTGGGAGAGGTAGTGGGTAATGCAGCGCAGCTGGCAGAGTAATTAGAGCAGAGCAGAGCAGGGACAGGTGGAGCTAGTTAGGCTGAGTAGAGAGAGTGGTGAGCAGAGTGGAAGAAAATTAAGGTGGTAACCCGGTGGAGTGAGAGGCTCATGACAGATAGAACTTATTGGAAAACCGATTTTAAAAAATGGCTGTTTTAACATTAAACATTTTCCATTTGTCATGTCCTTAATATCCAGGTGACTTCATGCTGGTGGTCCATCCCTGGTCCGTGTTCTGGACTTGACCGTACGGTCACCTCACTGGCTTTGCATTGCGTGAGCTAAAACCCTGCTCCTTCTCCACCGCTGGCTCTGTTAGTCCTACTCTGCCAGGGAAAGATCCCTTGGAGGAAAACCAGTCACATCTATAATTCACACACTTCTGTGTAATATCAAATCCACCTTTCTCTTATGTAACGTTAGATGGATATAGCCTATTTGGTCACTGTAATGCTCTGAGAATTTCAACAGAAGGGTAACAGAGCTAGTGAGGTTTTCGGGCTGCTCTGATTGCTGCAGAAGGTCAACGTGTGTGCGCGTGCACATGGACCCGTGCGTGCGTATCATTAGCAGGTGTAGGAGGGAAAACAGTGGGCTTGCGAGACCCGAGATCAAATGAGGATCTTGTAGGGCTGTTGATGGTTGAAGTGGAAAACACGAGCACGGCTGATTTCTAATGATGTTTTCATAACAAACACAGACCTGCTTCACAGATAGCTGAGGAGTTTTCTAGGAGAAAATAAATAATCGCTTCAGCAGTATTTGACATTGGGATCTGAAGCCGTGTGTGGGAAGGAAGGACAGTGCAGTGGTAAGACGGTGACAGGGAGGGAAATGGTAAGGTAGCCTTGTACTGAAAGAAAAGGAGAGAAGAAGGGTGAAGGAAGAACAGGGGATCCAGTTTTACTTCCATTATTATTGAGTCATCCAGAAAGTCTACCTCTTTTCATTCCTCTGCTTTCTTTCATTCTTCCTTTACATTTCTTCTCTTCTCCCTTCATTTCTTTTCAAATATGTTTTTGTTTTCTTTCTGCGTTCCCTCATCTGTCTCAGTCCCTTTGCCTCAAAATCTCAAAAACATTGCTTTCCTTTAGTAAATCCAAATGCAGCTGGCAAGACAGGACAACACACAGCAGCCCATTAAATAGTCATGTGTGGCCCCAGAGTGACTCATCTAATGTAGGGGACGTGCCTCATACATAGCCACTGGTCTACTGTGTAATCCACTGGCATAGCCTTCAATAGAACACAACAGCTATTCTGGTGGGCCTTGAAGTCATGGTTCATCATCCATTTAGCGGTAAGAGAGCCAGAAGAACAGACATGCAGGTTCCCCATACTGCGACCGCAACTAAATGTTTTGGAAGCGGTCGTGGAAATGTTAGTCATAACGGAGGCTGAGTCTGTTGTTGTGCGTTCGTGCCGAAGGGTTTTGTGTATATATGGTTGTGATTGTTGGGTTGAAGAGAAGGCACGGTAGAGACAGAGGCACACACACACACAGAGAGAGACGGACAAGTTTCCCTGAGGCTAATTGAGTCTACTATCCAGAAGACAAGGCAATGCTACTTCATGGAAGTGCGTGAACACACACACACACGCGCACATACACACTCTCAAGTATGATAATAATGTTGGAGGTTATGGAGGAGTGGAGGTTCTCATCTGTTAAGGTGAAGTTGGCAGAGGTGCCTGTATGAGCTAGTAGTCTAGTCATGTAGTCTGAGTGTGTGGGTCAGTCAAGGAATCATTGACCCCATTCTTATCTATGAAAGCAGTTATTAAACAGGTGTTCTGGTCCCCTTGCATACCATTGGTATTGACAGAGGACGTCATTGTTCCATATCTGACCAGGTGAGCTCAGTCCCAAGAAAGGTGTGGTTTTCTCTCTCTATACAGTGAATGACCTGTAAATGAGTGTCTTCATACTGCAACTGAACTCTACACAGTAAATGAACTATTCTATAGGGTTCTAATGTATTCAGAACGTCTCAAACCTGCAAACACCAACCAATTGTATGGAAAGAACTTGGCGTAAGGGCCACAGATGGGTGGGATAGATGGTGTCTGTTGCAGTATCAGTTAAATTATTTCCACTACAGTTTCGCTTTTTTTTCATAGTCATTGTCCTTTTGAAGTGCTTGAATCCTCGACAATTTGAATCTTCTGTGTGTGTGTGTGTGTGTGTGTGTGTGTGTGTGTGTGTGTGTGTGTGTGTGTGTGTGTGTGTGTGTGTGTGTGTGTGTGTGTGTGTGTGTGTGTGTGTGTGTGTGTGTGTGTGTGTGTGGCCACCGAGTTGGAACATGCAGGTGCAGGGAGAGCGGGACTCGCAAGCCACTGCATGCTCGCCTAAAAAGCAGATTGTTCAGAATTTGCTAAAAAGCTCGTTATCAGCACATCTTGCATAATGGCGGAGGCTTATTCTCGTGGGCTACGTAAATAGTGGTGCTTTCACCTCACATTCCCTCTGGCAACTGATGCACGATGGTCATGTTGGTCCATTACAACGTTGGTGATTTACCACTTTGTTCCTTTGTGAACTTCCTCACAACCCACATTACTAACCTATCTCTCTTTCTTTCCATCCCTCTATCCACCCACCTGTACCTCACTCTCTCTCTCTTTCTTGATCCATTTCTCTCTCTCCCTCTCAAACACTTTTCCTTAACTCTCTCTTTTCTCTGTCTTTATACATCCCTTCCCCTCTCTCTTCCTCTCTCTCTCTCTTCCCTTCGCTCTTCCTCTCTCTTCCTTTCGCTCTTCCCCTCTCCCCCTCTCCCCTCCCCTCTCCCTTCCCCTCTCTCTTCCCCTCTCTCTTCCCCTCTCTCTTCCCCTCTCCCTTCCCCTCTCTCTTCCCCTCTCTCTTCACCTCTCCCTTCCCCTCTCCCTTCTCCTCTCTCTTCCCCTCTCTCTTCCCCTCTCTCTTCCCCTCTCCCTTCCCCTCTCTCTTCCCCTCTCCCCTCCCCTCTCTCTTCCCGTCTCTCTTCCCGTCTCTCTTCCTTTCCAGGTAAGATGCCTACTACTGATACAGGTGCTGGAGGGGACTACGTCGTGCCCACCCCAGGCCCCGCCTTCAAGGAGGTGTGGCAGGTCAAGGTGTGGCCTAAAGGGCTGGGCCAGGCCAAGAACCTGGTGGGTGTCTACCGGCTGTGCCTGACCGACAAGACGGTCAACTTCGTCAAGCTCAACTCGGACGCGGCCGCCGTGGTCCTGCAGTTGATGAACGTGCGGCGCTGCGGTCACTCCGAGAACTTCTTCTTCGTGGAGGTCGGTCGCTCTGCGGTCACGGGCCCCGGAGAGTTCTGGATGCAGGTGAGATGAAATGTCACACAAGCCCAGTCTCTGAGGTTACAGCTGTGAATGGCTATGGTGTTTTGATTGTCAAGCAGTGTATTCCTCCTGATGCATGACCATTTGATGTTGGCTAAACTCAAAGGAAAGGTTACAGTAGAGAATTTGTTATGGATTTGGTTAAGGTTAAAGCATGGGTGCCCAATTACATTCAGCCGTGGGCAGATTTTTCATTGAGCGGATGGTCGGGGGGCCGGAAATAATTTTTTGCTCAGAAAACTTGGGGGGGGGGGGGGGGGGGTTAAGATTATGGATTAGAGGATAGAACATGTGATCGACATGTGGTTGTAAGCCCATAGAGTATGACTGTGTTCTGCCTCATGCAGGTGGATGACTCAGTGGTGGCCCAGAACATGCATGAGACCCTACTGGAAGCCATGAAAGCCCTGAGTGAGGAGTTCCGCCAACGCAGCAAGTCGCAGTCCAACTCTGGGCCAGGTGGGGGAGCCACCGCCTCCAACCCCATCAGTGTCCCCTCGCGACGCCACCACCCCAACCCGCCCCCCAGCCAGGTGGGCTTCACCCGCAGGCCTCGCACCGAGCCGCCCGGAGGGTCTCGAACTGGCGGCAACAGCGCCAACGCATCGCCCACCCCCCGCCACAGCTTCCCCAGGTCAGGCACAGGGAGCGATGGGGGTAAAGGAGAAGAAGGCGTGGGGGGAGCGTATGGAGGTGTAGGTCAGAGTTCCAGTCCTACCACCAACGGGTCCTGCTCCACCACGCCCATCCTCAGGTCCAAGTTGGCTCGCTCTGCCTCCACCCCGACCAAGAACAACTCCCTGGGCCTGATGCGCTCCATCTCCACCCCAGCCCCCTCACCGGCCCCCAGCCTGTCCTCCAGCTCCGGCCACGGCTCCGAGTTTGGGGTAGTGGTGGGTGCAACCGGAGGAGGGGGAGGAGCAGCAGGGGCCGGTGCCTACAGCCACCTTCCCTCCCACAACGTTTCCGTGTCGGGCTCCCCCAGCGACTACGGCTCCTCGGACGAGTACGGCTCCAGCCCTGGGGAGCACTCCGCCCCCTCCCCCAACATGCCTGGAGGGTCAGCCAGGTCAGGCCATGATCAATCCCTGAACGACGAGGCTGCTAACTACATCCTAATGGGCCAGCGTGGTGGTGGTGGAGCCCCAACATCCGGCACTCTGCCTGTTGGAGCATCCAGCTCAGCCCCTTCCCACCAGCCCCAGACCAAGAGGGTCCTGCGGCGCTCCTCTAGCCGGGAATGTGAAGCCGAGAGGCGGCTGCTGAGCAAGCGGGCGTCCCTGCCGCCCATGGCCCTGGAGCGCCTGGCCCCGCGACCACACAGGGAGGAGGAGCAGGATGAAGACGCAGCGGACTACGCCATCATGTCCCACAGCACCAGCGGCGATTCCTTCACCACTTGCATCTCCTCACAGAGAGACTCTGAGATGAGCCCCGGTGGAGGGGGGGGGGGAGGGGGATACCTGGACGTGGCTGTAGAGTTGGTTGGTGGTGGAGGTGGGGGTGGAGGTATAGTGCGGGATAATGGCTACATGTCCATGCTACCAGGAGGAGTGACCCAACCTCCAGTCTCCCTCACCCACTCGCTTTCAGTCTCCGTCGCCGACTTGGAGTCCAAGCCGGCAGATGACTACATGGCCATGACGCCGAACAACAGTGTGTCCCCCCCGCAGCAGATCCGGCCCCCTCCCGGCTCCGGCGACGGCTACATGATGATGTCACCCAACAGCAGCTGCTCTCCGGACCAGCGGGGCTGCCTAGGAGGCGTGGCCTGGGTGGACAGCAGCAGCACCGACAGCCGGGCGGGCAGCGACTACATGAACATGTCCCCCATCAGCACCCGCTCGGCCAACAGCAGCCCACCTCCCCCCGAGCAACCCCCTCAGGCAGACCACCACACACCGCAGAAGGCCCCCAAGATGGTCTACTCCTACTACTCTCTGCCCCGCTCCTACAAACACACGCCACCTGGTGGACACTTTGAGGACGGTCCCGGCCGAGGCAGGAGGCCCAATGGGGGCGGTGATGGTAGAGGAGTTGGCAGGGCGGTGGTGGTTCGTCAGGACCCCAATTTGGGTGCGATCCAAGGTCGCCACCTGTCCCTCTCCTCGTCCTCATACTCCTCCAGCTCAGCCAGCAGCGAGAGCCTAGGGGAGAACGAGGACAGGGCTCTCCAGGGAGCAGGCTCCTCAGGTGGGGGAGCTCACTCTAAAGACATGGGGCTCCTCCAGCAGAGACGAGCGGCCCCCAAGCAGGGCCAGCAGGGGGGACACAGGACCCGGCCTGTCAGCCTGTTTGTGGACGTGTCCAAAGCCAACACCCTCCCCAGGGTCCGTGAGAACCCCCTCCCCCTGGAGCCCAAGAGCCCAGGGGAGTACGTCAGCATCGAATTCAAGGGGGACAAAAGCACTAGAGGAGGGCCAGGAGGTGGGGGAGGGAGGGGACTCAGACACGGGATGTCCCTGCCTCACGGCTCCAGCCAGTGCCCCTCACACCGGCCCGCCTCTTGCCTGGGGGGGTTCCTGCCCCTCTCCCGAAGCCCCTCCACCCCCCAGACCCCCCTCACGCCCCTCACCCCTCCATCCGCCTCAGAGTATGTCAACATGGACCTGCGGCCCTCACCGTCCCCCTCTCCCCTCTCCCTGACACCACTGGGCTTCCCCTCCTTCCCCACCCCTCCCACGCCCCCTCCCATGACCCTGGCCCCCAAGGCCCGCGACGGGGCTGAAGCGGGGCCCAGGACAAACAGACAGACTACTCCTGTAGTGGTCACTCAATCAGAGTCCCCTACCTCCTGCGGGGACTATACAGAGATGGCCTTCAGCCTGAACAACAACACCGTCCCCAGCGCCACGTCCAACAACAACTTCCCCAAAGCCCCCTCCCCAGCCAGGCCCTATCCCTCAGTCCCTGTCGTCACCCTGGGCCTGGACTTCCCCCTGCCTAAACCTGGGCCCAACCCTGACCACGGCGCTAAAGTGATCCGGGCCGACCCCCAGGGCCGCAGGCGCCACTGCTCCGAAACCTTCCTCGCCTCCCCCTCTCTCCCTCCCCCCTCCTCCTCCTCTTCCTCCTCCAACTCCTCCTCTGCTGCCTCTCTCTTCCCGGAGCACACCCAGGCCGTGGCTCGCCGGCTGGGGTTCGAGGGCATGCTGTGGGGGAACGGAGCGTCGGCCGAGCATCTCCCCTCGCAGTTCCTCCACCCTGGGCCTGGCCTACCCGCTGCCCAGGCTTTGTCCGTGGAGCAAGGTCTCAACTACATAGACTTGAACTTGGTCAACAAAGAGAGCCCTCATTCAGCCTTAGACGGGTCCTCAACCGTCCAGGCTATCCCCCCTCGCCTCTACTCGTCCGTGCTGAATGGGGTGTCCGGAGCAGGCGTCGGGGGCAGTGGAGGCTCCAACCTCAACACCTATGCCAGCATTGACTTCTACAAGTCAGAGGAGCTGCGGACGCAACAGAACGGAAACAAAGACGGTACAGGTGAGAGTTCATTTCTACTCCTTTGGCCATATTTGGGGGGAAGTCTAAATGTCCTCTCTCTGTGATGTTTTGTGTGCAGCTTTGGTTGCTCTCCTGCTCTTCTTCCTATTCCACCCCTCTTTCTCACCCTGTCTCTCTCTTGCTCTCCCCCTCTCTCTCTCTCCCCCCTCTCTCTTTTCTGTCTCTCCCCCCCTCCATTCCTGTCTCCTGCTGCCACTGTCTACATTTTTCAGATGAAACGGTGGCATTTTAGATTTTGTCCATCTATGCTTAAATGCAGGCGCCGGATTACCCAGCAGTCACCACACACTGTCTATTTACGCCTAAATTAGAAGAGATATGGTGAGTCTGCTATCTTTAGCTAAGTACATATGGTTTTTATCTTAGTCTGTTTTGTCTAAAGGGCAGGCCTTTTTATTTATTTTTAATTCAATCTTTATTTGTAGCGATGAAAATGAAAATGTGCTTATATATTTTTTCATAGAGTCTCAAACTGAACATTCTATTGACACTCATCACATATTCATGCAAGTTTATTAACAGGAAATGGCTTCAAAATAAAATTTGGAAAAAAGTAAATAGTTGGACTCATACTCAATATCACCAGCTGAACTCCTATCCTAGCCTTGCAATTAGCTCAATTTCTGACAAGCATGTTCTCTGAGGAGGAGACAAACGTTCGCAATGAGAGAAGCCACTGTCCTCCCTGACTTAGCCAGAATTGGCTCATTAGAGAAGTCTGTCTGCTGTTTAAATAGATAGACCCCAGTTAAACCCTGAGTGGGGATTTATAAGCCAGTATTAACTAGTGAAGTGCTAAGTCGCGCTAGGCTACCTAGACTTCAAACAGTGGGCCTTTATGGAGAACGTTAGCACCATTAGCTATCCTCCACAGTTGGCCTTTATGGAGAATTCAGCACCGTTAGCTAGCCTCCACAGTGGGTCTTTTTAGAGGATTTAAGCGTTAGTGGTAGCCCACCACAGTGGGTCCTTATGGGAAATCTCTGGCTGTGCGCGTTAGCATGGTCGCGTCAGCAAGGCAGTGTGGGGGCAGAATGTTACACGATGGCTGGGAATGTTGAGAGGGGGCCAGCGTTTCACTAATGCACACTGCTCCCAAATCAAATGCCTCTGTACAGTGTCCCCTCCTCCCTTCATCCCTCCAGTCCATTCCGTCTCCCCCTTTTTCTTCCTCCAATAAATGATCCTTTTGTCCGGGTGTTTCTGCCGCAGTGGATTGCCAGTTACCTTCAGCTAGGCCAGGCTGGACTGAACTGAGCTCCTCTCCTCTCCCCCTGAAAGTGTTCTATCTCTCACTCTCTCTCTCTCTCTCTCTCTCTCTCTCTCGCTCTCTCTCTCTCTCTCTCGCTCTCTCTCTTACACTCTCTCCTGTCTCTCTCTCCTCTTTCAATCTTCTTTTTCACTCATTCATCCTTTATCCTCTTTCTACTCTTCTCCCTCTCCTCCCCCTCTTTCTCTCCTCTTCTCCCTCTCCTCCCCCTCTTTCTCTCCTCTTCTCCCTCTCCTCCCCCTCTTTCTCTCCTCTTCTCCCTCTTCTCCCTCTCTTCCTCTCCTCTTCTCCCTCTCTTTCTCTCCTCTTCTCCCTCTCCTCCCCCTCTTTCTCTCCTCTCACTGTCTCTTTCTTTTGCATCTTTCCCCTCCCTCTGTTTTCACATTGTGTCTCGCTCCATCCTAGAACGATGAGAGAAGGCAGATAAAAATCTATTTTGGGAAGTCCCCCTCTTATTGAGAAGAGAGGAAAGCAACTAGGATAGAGAGAATTAATAAAAGAGAGAGATATAATGAGAGACGGTGTGAATGTAGTGTGAAGTACCCAAAAGTACAGATTGATCCGTGGATTACGGCGCGGTTTGGACGCAATTAATCGTTTCGTCTGTGCATTTATTTAGGCCTAAAAGTGTTTGGTCAACTAACTCCATGGTAATTGTGGGGATTTTTTTCTGGCAGGCTCCCCAGTGTGTGTGTGCGTGCGTGCGTGCGTGCGTGCGTGCGGTATGTATGCTCATAGTATAGCCTCAAGGGGTCATTAAGTCCATGGGGGCACTTCCCAAACTTTAACAGCACATGACTGCAAATTGACACTAGAAAATGCAGGAGACCCCACTTTGAAAAATGATATTCCCTAGTTAACGCTGGGAATATTCATTCTATTTTAGTTTCCGCAGTCTGTGTCGCAACACATAATAACATGAATCTGCATCCTAATAGTAGTTGACACTAAACAGTTGTATTCTATAACCATTTGAAGAGAAAAAAATCTTAATTTGTTAAGATTACAGATTTTCTCAGGGAACCCCATTTCAACTTTCGGTGACCCCACATGGGGTCCCGACCCCAGATTTGGGAACCACTGACCTAGAGTGTGACCATTTTATGTGTTGGTTAATGGGAGCTCATACTGTAAATGATTTAGATGACAACTGCACTGTGAACACGTGTCCCTTCCTGAAGCAAACAACCGTGGGGTACCACCTCACATCTGTGTGTTTCAGCTACAGTACCTGGAGAAAGGTTCTTTCAAACTAAGTGGGATGGATGCGATGAGTGCATGTGTTTTTTCTCCTGATAAGTCTGATGATGGAAATCAAATCACCCTGTAGGCCATGCCAACATGTTCCAGGAAGACCTGACTATTAGCCTTCTCCTCACCATGCCGCTACCTGCCCCTCTATCCTCGCTCATTTGATATAAACTACCAATGCTAAACCGACACCTAGCCTCTACCCCGGGCCCCTACCCCCTACCCTCTGTGAGTTGCACCCAACCACTGACACAGGATCCGATACTTTTCAACCTTTTCATTTCAATAAATCTTATTTTATCTCCATAAAGAGGTGGCACAAAAAGCTCAGAATAGTGAGACACAAAGCAGTGCAAGAAATGAGGTCACTGCCCATTTGGTATAGCCTGGTGTAGCCGGTATACATGCCAGTAGCGTGGCGCTGCCCTGTAAGACTCTGTAACGCTACCCTGCTTCCTGGCAAGCCTGAGGGTGACATGGCATGTTGGCACCTCCTTAAAGCCCCATGCCACGTGTGGAACTCCTGCTTGCTCAGGGCACACACACACACAGGGGTCCACACACACACACACACACACACACACACACACACACACACACACACACACACACACACAGGGGTACACACACTTGGGAGGGAGGGGAACAATAAGAACCATTTACCCAAATCTACCTCTCTCTCCCAAACCCTCTCTCACACACACACACACACACTCTCTTTCTCTCTCTCTCTCTCTCTCTCACACTCACACACATCTGGCCTCGCCTCGCTGTGCTGTGGTGGCTGCTCACCCTGTGGTAAGTGCCTCAAAGATGTGAGGGATAGAGGGAAGTTGAGCCGAGGTAGTTTAGAAGTATTTAATCCATCTCCCCCTCCCTCTGCACCCCCCACCAGAAAGAATGGCTCTCCTTGTTGTTGGAGTTATATTAGATCTGCCACCCAATACACACACTCTCTCTCACACACACACACACACACACACACACACACATACACATACACATAGTGCCCTGACTATCACCTGGCTTAATGCAATGCAGCGTTCCATTTAGAGACCGTTTTACATAACAGGACTAGCCTATAACTGTCACGGTTCAGACAGACGACCAGAGGACCACAATTGCGTCACACCAGAAAGTTTATTAAACTTAAGGGAAAAGGGAAGTAGGGAGTGAATGAAGGCTCCAGGGGTAACAGGGATCCCGTCCAATGTGCTGGGTCTGTGCCCCCCCCAGTGGCAGCGATGCGTCCTATGAAGCCGGTGGTGGGTGGTCCAGAAATCCTGGGGGGGGGAGACACAGACACAACAGGGCGGAATGAAACAAGGCAGCAGTACAGTTCAAGGGAAATCCAAAATACGTAGTAGCAAGGCAGAAGGCTGGTCAGAGTTACCGGGATTGAAGAGTAGTCAGGAGTCGTAATGGCAGAAGCAGGTCTGGATCTCCTGAGGCAGAAGAGTATCCAAAAAACAGGCAGGTCCGGGGTCACAAAACCAGGGTGAGCCAGAAGCGCGAGCAAACAGGTTCCGGGTGTGAGCTTTGCAGACGATCTGACACCGGAGAGCTGAAAGACAGGGCCTTAAATACTGGGAGAGGTAGTGGGTAATGCAGCGCAGCTGGCAGAGTAATTAGAGCAGAGCAGAGCAGGGACAGGTGGAGCTAGTTAGGCTGAGTAGAGAGAGTGGTGAGCAGAGTGGAAGAAAATTAAGGTGGTAACCCGGTGGAGTGAGAGGCCCATGACAGAACCCCCCCCCCAAGGGACGGCCCCAGAAGTCCCAAGAGCAACACCACGCCGGGCGGGAGGAGGGGAGCCGGAGGAGGGCTAGAACTCCTCCGAACGGTCCGAGTGAACGTCCTCATCCTCGGAGGAAGCCGGAGGGCCGTGGTCGGGAGATGGGACAGGTCCCGAGACAGGATCAGGCACAGGACAGGAAGCCGAGCGGGCAGGACGGTTAGGGACCCCTCTGGGGCGGCCCCTACGGATTGCAGGTTGATCAGGATGCCGTTGGTGGAAAGCGGTGATGAGAGTCCTATCCACAATCCGACTAGCTGGCACCCAGGTCCTTTCCTCAGGTCCATAGCCCTCCCAGTCAATGAGGTACTGGAGACCCCTACCCCTCCGTCTGGACCGAAGCAGGCGGCGGACGGTGTAAACCAGACCACCATCGACGAGCCGTGGAGGAGGAGGACCAGGCGCAGCAGGGACCAGCGGACTCTCATGGATGGGCTTAATCTTAGACACATGGAAAGTGGGGTGCACCCTCAGGGAATTAGGCAGTTGGAGCCGGACAGCAGTTGGGCTAATCACTCTTATGATAGGGAATGGGCCAATGAACCGAGGTGCCAGCTTCTGCGACTCCACCCTGAGTGGCAGGTTCTTCGATGACAACCACACCCTTTGACCAACATGGTAGGTGGGAGCAGGAATTCTCCGACGGTTGGCCCCGGTAGTGTAGCTGGCAACGGATCTGAGGAGTGTGGCTCGGGCTTGTGACCAGGTGCGGCGACATCGACGGGCAAAAGCAAGTGCAGATGGGCAAGTAACCTCCTCTTCCTGGCTGGCAAATAGAGGAGGCTGGTATCCATAAACACATTGGAAAGGGGACATACCGATGGCAGAGCAGGTCAGAGAATTGTGTGCGTACTCCACCCATGTCAATTGCTGCGACCAGGAGTGGGGGTTGCGTGAAGTCATGCATCGCAGTGCCTTCTCGAGCTCCTGATTAGCCCGCTCTGACTGCCCATTGGATTGGGGATGGAATCCGGAAGTCAGACTGACTGTGGCTCCCAGCAGGTGACAGAACTCCTTCCAAAAAGCGGAGGAGAATTGTGGACCACGGTCAGAAACTACATCCTTTGGCAGTCCGTGGATCCGGAAGACGTGTTCCAGGACCACCTGGGCGGTCTCCTTGGCGGTTGGGAGCTTGGGGAGGGGAATGAAGTGTGCCATCTTGCTGAAACGGTCAACGATGGTGAGAATGACGGTCATGCCACTTGAAGGGGGCAGCCCCGTGACAAAGTCAAGGGCGATGTGAGACCAGGGACGTCTGGGCACAGGCAGGGGCTGCAGCAATCCGGCTGGGGGCTGGCAGGACGACTTGTGTTGGTTGCAGATGGGGCAGGCTTGGACGAATTCCCGTACATCCTTCCTCAGAGAGGGCCACCAGAACCTCTGGGCGAGCAGGTTGTAAGTGCGGGTGGAGCCAGGGTGACAAGCTAGGCGGGAGTCATGTCCCCACTGAACGACCTGGGACCTCAGGTCTTCGGGGACAAAAAGGCGGTCAGCTGGGCAAGTGCTGGGACCTGGCTGGTTACGGAGAGCCTCCAGCACCTGTTCCTCAACAGCCCAGGTCAGAGCTGCAACGATGCAGGGACTTGGCAGAATCGACACAGGGTCCTTGGAGGGGGTGTCATCCTTCTGGAATTGACGGGAGAGGGCGTCTGGCTTGGTGTTGCGTGATCCAGGCCGGTATGACAGAGTGAAATTAAACCTGGTGAAGAACAGGGCCCAGCGGGACTGCCTGGAGTTCAACCGTTTGGCCGTGCGGATGTACTCCAAGTTCTTATGATCGGTCCAAACGAGAAATGGAATGGTGGACCCCTCCAGCCAGTGACGCCACTCCTCCAAGGCAAGCTTCACAGCCAGCAGCTCACGGTTCCCTATGTCGTAATTGCACTCAGAGGGGGACAACCGACGTGAGAAAAAGGCACAGGGATGGAGCTTCCTATCCTCCGCAGCCCACTGAGAAATCACAGCACCAACTCCCACATCCGAGGCGTCCACCTCCACAATGAATTGCCGGTCCACATCAGGCATCTGGAGGATGGGAGCGGAGGTGAACCTCACCTTGAGGGTACTGAAGGCTTTGTCGGCTGCTGGGGTCCAGGTGAAGGGTTGCTTGGTGCTGGTTAGAGCAGTGAGAGGGGCAGCAACGGTACTGTAGTTCCGGATAAACTTCCTATAGAAGTTAGCAAACCCCAGAAACTGTTGCAGCTTCTTTCTGTTCTCCGGAACTGGCCATGAAGTGACTGCTGATACTTTGGCAGGATCCATTTGGATACTTCCCTCTGCCACTATGTACCCCAGGAAGGCCACTGTCTTGACGTGAAACTCACATTTCTCTGCCTTGGCGTAGAGGGAATTCTCCAGAAGACGATGAAGGACTTGCTGGACATGGCGGGTGTGTTCAGACAGGTTTCTGGAGTAGATTAAGATGTCATCCAGGTAAACGAAGACAAACTTGTTTAACATGTCCCGCAGTACATCATTCACTAGAGCCTGGAACACAGCAGGAGCATTGGTGAGGCCAAAAGGCATAACCAGATACTCGTAGTGGCCTGTTGGTGTATTGAATGCGGTTTTCCATTCATCTCCCTCCCGGATCCGCACTAGGTGGTAAGCGTTTCTGAGATCCAACTTGGTAAAAACAGTGGCTCCCTGGAGCAACTCAAAAGCAGAGGTGAGCAGAGGCAGAGGGTAACGGTTTTTCACTGTGATGTCGTTGAGTCCCCTGTAGTCGATGCAGGGGCGAAGAGATCCGTCCTTCTTCCCCACAAAGAAGAAGCCAGCACCAGCAGGAGATGAAGATGAACGGATTAATCCTGCGGACAGAGAGCCATTGATGTAGTCCTCCATGGACTTTCTTTCAGGAGCAGACAACGAATAAAGACGACCCTTTGGAGGAGCTGTTCCAGGGAGGAGGTCGATGGCACAGTCGTACGGTCGGTGAGGGGGCAGAGATGTGGCTCTTGCTTTGTTAAACACCTCTCTGAGACCATGGTAGCATTCTGGGACATTGGAGAGGTCAGGAGCGGAGTTAGTAGGTACTGGCCGAGGGGGTAGTGCGGCAGCAAGCAGGCAGGTTCGGTGGCAGTCCTCTCCCCACTCCCTGATCACCCCGGTCACCCAGTCGAGCTGAGGGTTGTGCCGGCGGAGCCATGGGTAACCCAGGATGAGGGGTTGGCCTGGAGAGGGGAGCAGGTGAAACTGGATAGTTTCTTGATGGTTACCGGACAGACCCATCGAGACCGGGGCCGTGACATGAGTGACCGATCCGAGTAAGTGTCCGTCCAGTGCCCGGGCAGGAATAGGAGGTGTCAAACGGAGGTTCTCCAGTCCCAGTTGGCGTGCCAGCTTGATGTCCATTATGTTGGCTTCGGCGCCAGAATCCACCAGAGCAGCCAGGGTGTGAGTTGAGTCAGAAAGGCGGAGGTGAACTTGCAGCAGGGGTTTGCGGTCGGAGGACTGGATGGTCATTGAACTCAACCGGACTCCCCCTATGCCCGGTGAGCTTCGGCCCTTTAAAGGGCAGGTTACCACACGATGTCCATCACCTCCACAATAGAGGCAGAGGTTTGAGGTGAAGCGGCGCTGGCGCTCTGCAGGAGTGAGAGAGGCTCGCCCAATCTCCATAGGCTCAGACTGATCAAGCTGACCTGGGTGAGTGGCAGTAGATGACAGGAGCCCAGTCGGATCTCTCCGAATGCCGGTAGTAGGTGGACCTTGGCGCCCCCTCTCACGACGACGGGTCTGTATCCTTCTGTCGATCCTGACAGTCAGTGCGATGGCTTCATCAAGAGTGGAAGGCAGTTCATGGGAGACCAACTCGTCCTTGATATAGTCAGCCAAACTATGGAAGAACGCGTCCACCAACGATGGTGTGTTCCAAGAACTTCGTCTAGCCAGGGTTCGGAAGTCGATGGAATGGTCTGCGACTGTACGTCTGCCTTGTCGAATACTGAACAGTTCACGAGACGCCTCTGCGGTGGGTGAATCCAGGTCAAACACCTTCAGCATCTCCTCAGCAAACAGGTCGAAGGTTGCACATGCGGGGGTTTGACGTTCGAACTCTGCTGTTCCCCAGAGTCGAGCTCGGCCCGTCAGGTGAGTGATGGCATACCCAACTTTAGCCCCCTCCGTGGCGAAGGTCCTTGGCTGCAAGGAGAACTGAAGTCGGCAGCTAGTCAGGAATGGCCGGACCTGGGTTGAATCGCCGTTGAACCGCTCGGGGTTTCCAATCTTGGGTTCCGGAGCAGCGGCTGCAATGACCGGGGCAGGTAACTCGGGGGCAGGGCTGGTGGGCAGACTGGCTGGGGTAAGGTTGGTGAGGAGTTGAATGATCATGGCGAGTTGTTGTTGCTGCTGCTGGAACTGCTGCTCATGCTCATCGGTTTCCATGTCGGGGAAAGTGTGCGCTGAGTCCATAATGGTCAGATCGTACTGTCACGGTTCAGACAGACGACCAGAGGACCACAATTGCGTCACACCAGAAAGTTTATTAAACTTAAGGGAAAAGGGAAGTAGGGAGTGAATGAAGGCTCCAGGGGTAACAGGGATCCCGTCCAATGTGCTGGGTCTGTGCCCCCCCCAGTGGCAGCGATGCGTCCTATGAAGCCGGTGGTGGGTGGTCCAGAAATCCTGGGGGGGGGAGACACAGACACAACAGGGCGGAATGAAACAAGGCAGCAGTACAGTTCAAGGGAAATCCAAAATACGTAGTAGCAAGGCAGAAGGCTGGTCAGAGTTACCGGGATTGAAGAGTAGTCAGGAGTCGTAATGGCAGAAGCAGGTCTGGATCTCCTGAGGCAGAAGAGTATCCAAAAAACAGGCAGGTCCGGGGTCACAAAACCAGGGTGAGCCAGAAGCGCGAGCAAACAGGTTCCGGGTGTGAGCTTTGCAGACGATCTGACACCGGAGAGCTGAAAGACAGGGCCTTAAATACTGGGAGAGGTAGTGGGTAATGCAGCGCAGCTGGCAGAGTAATTAGAGCAGAGCAGAGCAGGGACAGGTGGAGCTAGTTAGGCTGAGTAGAGAGAGTGGTGAGCAGAGTGGAAGAAAATTAAGGTGGTAACCCGGTGGAGTGAGAGGCCCATGACAATAACCCGTGGTTCCCCTGGATTACAGGACAGAATACTCAGACTAACAGACTGAGCAAGTCTACTCTGTCATTTAATCCCTGACCTGTAACCATAGCGATGCTTATTTATACGCTACCAGTATTTTAACTCTCCTTTTGGACTTGTTGGATCATGACTGCAGTCAGAGCACAGCAAGTGTACTGCGTTTGGTGTAAAAATACCCTACTTTTTCACATGGTAGTGTAGGACTGTTGCAGACAGTGCAGACCACAGTATCTGACTAGATATGACATTCTGTACAATTAGTTGCCCCTTGGTGACATTTTGTCACTATAAATATACAGAAATGTTACCAAATACTGAAAGTGACACCATTCAAAAAGTGTTTGGGAAACTGTCAAAAGCAATCGCCAATTGCATCACATGCGTCACTTACTGCCTTCTCATGGCTCATGCAGAAACAGAGGTTATCATGAAATTAATGCTGCTACAGATATTGCGTGATATGATCAGTTTTGATAACGTCTCCACATTTTTCCACTGTCAAAAGTTAGGCTAGTTTCTCTAATTTAGTGCATGCATTCACATGTAGAATCAGGATTTGACTGTACTTTGTTTTCTATTTCTAATGCCATCATTTATATGTCTATAGGCATAATTTCAATGTCTATAGACATCATTTCTATGTCTATAGCATCATTTCTATAGCCATAATTCCTATGTCTATAGCCATCATTTATATGTCTATAGCCATCATTTCTATGTCTATAGCCATGTGAGTGAAGTCTGGTCCTGGAGGTCCCTAGGGACCAGATCCAGTTGTTATTGCTGGCTCAGAAAGGGTTCAAGTCAAGAGAAGAGAGATGGAGATTAGACTATGTTTGTAATCCTCTGTCTAGTTCTCCACATTTATATCCCGCTGTAATCTATTGTAATGTATTCTCCTCTACGTGCCAGGCCTGTACACCACGCTCAACGGCCCACCACAGATTATACACAGCCTATATTGGGTAAGATGTGAGCTCTGTTATGGATTTAACTCTAATCTAGATATAGAACTGATTACTATTGTCAGTGTTGCAGTTCTCTTAAAACAATGAATGTCCTAATTGTGTCTATGGCAGAATTGCCCTGGAAGTTCCACTGTTTTATAAATATAAAATACAATATAGAAATACATTATATAGCCGCTATATATTTCTAATGTAGCAGAACCTAACCCAGCTCAACCTCTTCCTGTTTTATTCATGTGTTGTTTCCTGTTAGGGCCAGTACATCTGTTCTATTGCCATGTACAAATGATACTGGATATTGCTTTCCATAACTCAGTAGCTAGCTAGTAGTTTCAGCACTCTACTCAACCAGTGATCTCACGGTACATATACGTTTGTTACAGTCTTGTATGAAACCATGTCAAGGATATTTCTTTTTTTGTTCAAGCTCCCTGTTGTTACCCTGTGATGGTCTGAGTCTCACAGTCCCTTGTAAAGTACATAGTGGTGTGTTAGTGTTCATTCCAAATGGCTCCCTATTCCTTATTTGCGACTCAGTACTGTTTGGGTGATTTTATATTCGCCCGGACCCTGAGCACCACATTCCATTTTGTGACATCATCTCTCTGAGCCACAGATGTCAGTTCTCTCATTCCACCACATTGTCATGAAGTCATGAATCCAGTTTAATGTTAGTGAAGTAGCTCAATGTACCCCTACATGGGTGGACCACAGCCCAACTCAAAATCCCTGGGAGTGGGTGATCTAACCACACACACACACACACCTTCGACCCCTGTGCCGAACTCAGCATGACAAGGGCCAGCCCAGCAACAGTCAGCAAAACTTAATGTGGTGCTGCAGCTTTCAACATCAGGGCAGTCTGGAACACAACACAGCATAGGCAGGGGAGGTTTACCCCCCCCCCCCACACACACACACACACACACACACACACACACTGGAACATGAGGGAGGTTTACCACGCATACACACACACACACACACACACACACACACACACACACACACACACACATAAACACACTGAGGTTTTTATCATAGAGCTCAACAGAGTCGATCTTTCCACTGTACTGTTGACAGTAAGAGAGAGATGAGAGATACAGCAAAGCACACGGGCCAGCAGAACAGGACAATAAAACCACAAATGTTCTGTGTCACCGTAATGTCACCTGGAGTCACCTGTGACCTAAGTTTACCAGTGTAAATTACGTAAGAGTGTGTGTTTGTATACGAGCATGTAGTTGTGTGTATGTGTATACATGCATTTATGTCCTTTTAAAGTTCACCTGCTCGTGTGTGTGTGTGTGTGTGTGTGTGCGTGTGTTGCGTCAGTGTGTGTGTTGCGTCTGTCCCTGAGGTACTGGCTCGTACGGTCTAATCTCCCATTGACTACAGTGAGAGAGGAGAGGAAATGGGCGGATCTGGTTCTGTAAAGGATGAATAGAGAACTAATCTCTCATTTAGCGAGAAAAAGAGAGAGCGGATACTACGCGCCAACGCAGCTATCCTAGATGTAGTAATAACCACTTGTTTCATCACATGCATATGCATAATATTCACAGTCATTTTGCTTGTCAGTTGTATTCTATTAATGTATTCTATAATATTCTGTTGTCTTTATGCTCCATTTATTCCCTCCTCTACGTTGTAATATTCTAGGTCAGTGGTTGAGATTGATATTGATGGAATTTTGATGGAATTCAAAAGCCTTTTTATTGCCTGTTGTGGACAGTCAACAGTGTTAGCCTTAGCACACAGACTAGAGAATGGCGTGCTACATTTGTCATGGTGATACTCAGAAGTACAGGAACAAATATTGAGCGAGAACAAGAGAGGAAGAGAGAAAAAGGGAGGGAGAGAGAAATAAATAAAAAAAGAGAGGGAGAAAGAAAGAAAGAAAGAAAGAAAGAAAGAATGAAAGAAAGAAAGAAAGAAATGGGGGGAGAGAGGGAAAGGAGAGGGAGAGAGAAATAAAAAAAGAGGGCGAAGGAAAGAAAGAAAGAAAAAGAAAGGGGGGGAGAGAGCGAGAGGGAGAGAGAGGTTTTCTTGGAATTTTAGCCCGCAGGAGAGGAAGTGTGTTTAGTTTAGCGCTGTTTCCTTAGCGACGCAAATGAAAGAAGTACAAATAAAGTCTCTCTCTCTCTTTCCTGCTCTTTATCTCTCTGTCTTTACATTTTGTCATTTAGCAGACGCTCTTATCCAGAGCTACTTACAGGAGCAATTAGGGTTAAGTGCCTTGCTCAAGGGCACATCAACAGATTTTTCACCTAGTTGGATTCGAACCGGTGACCTTTCAGTAACTGGCACAACGCTCTTAACCACTAGGCTACCTGCCACCACATGGCCCGCCTACCCTTTCTTTCCTTCTCTCCTTCTTCTTGCTCTATCTCTCCGCCACTCTATCAGTTAACTCTCCATGTTATCCTATCAGTCTCGCCCAAATCTCTCCTTCTCTCACTCCACTCTGTCCAATCTCTTCCAACCATCTCCCATCTCCCCATTTCTTTGTCTCCTCAATGCCGTTCTGCAAGCACCCACACACAGACTTGGTGGGAGATTGCTGATAGTGCTGGGAAATTGTGTGTGTGCGTGTGAGGATAAGAGCATGACTGTGTGACCTTAAGTGTGTGTGTGTGACCTTGTTGTTCATGGGGGTCATGGTGAAAGACCTGACTAGCTTAATTCCTATGCTCAAGAGAATGGCAAGGGGGGAGAAAAGAGGAGGAGAGAGAGATATGGGGTGAAAAGGAGAGAAGATAAGTGTCACAATAGACCTCAGCGCTTTTGTGTGTATTGTATGCATGGACCGATGTACACGGATGTGTGGGTTGCGGGTGCATGTCTGTACATTGCAAGGACAGTGGCGAGAACAAGTATTTGATACACTGCCAATTTTGCAGGTTTTCCTACTTACAAAGCATGTAGAGGTCTGTAATTTTTATCATAGGTACACTTCAACTGTGAGAGACGGAATCTAAAACAAAAATCCAGAAAATCACATAGTATGATTTTTAAGTAATTAATTTGCATTTTATTGCATAACATAAGTATTTGATCACCTACCAACCAGTAAGAATTCCGGCTCTCACAGACCTGTTCGTTTTTCTTTAAGAAGCCCTCCTGTTCTCCACTCATTACCTGTATTAACTGCACCTGTTTGAACTCGTTACCTGTATAAAAGACACCTGTCCACACACTCAATCAAACAGTCTCCAACCTCTCCACAATGGCCAAGACCAGAGAGATGTGTAAGGACATCAGGGATAAAATTGTAGACCTGCACAAGGCTGGGATGGGCTACAGGACAATAGGCAAGCAGCTTGGTGAGAAGGCAACAACTGTTGGCGCAATTATTAGAAAATGTTCAAGATGACGGTCAATCACCCTCGGTCTGGGGCTCCATGCAAGATCTCACCTCGTGGGGCATCAATGATCATGAGGAAGGTGAGGGATCAGCCCAGAACTACACGGCAGGACCTGGTCAATGACCTGAAGAGAGCTGGGACCACAGTCTCAAAGAAACCATTAGTAACACACTACGCCGTCATGGATTAAAATCCTGCAGCGCACGCAAGGTTCTCCTGCTCAAGCTAGCGCATGTCCAGGCCCGTCTGAAGTTTTCCAATGACCATCTGGATGATCCAGAGGAGGAATGGGAGAAGGTCATGTGGTCTGATGAGACAAAAATAGAGCTTTTTGGTCTAAACTCCACTCGATGTGTTTGGAGGAAGAAGAAGGATGAGTACAACCCCAAGAACACCATCCCAACCGTGAAGCATGGAGGTGGAAACATCATTCTTTGGGGATGCTTTTCTGCAAAGGGGACAGGACAACTGCACCGTATTGAGGGGAGGATAGATGGGGCCATGTATCGCGAGATCTTGGCCAACAACCTCCTTCCCTCAGTAAGAGCATTGAAGATGGGTCGTGGCTGGGTCTTCCAGCATGACAACGACCTGAAACACACAGCCAGGGCAACTAAGGAGTGGCTCCGTAAGAAGCATCTCAAGGTCCTGGAGTGGCCTAGCCAGTCTCCAGACCTGAACCCAATAGAAAATATTTGGAGGGAGCTGAAAGTCCGTATTGCCCAGCGACAGCCCTGAAACCTGAAGGATCTGGAGAAGGTCTGTATGGAGGAGTGGGCCAAAATCCTTGCTGCAGTGTGTGCAAACCTGGTCAAGACCTACAGGAAACATATGATCTCTGTAATTGCAAACAAAGGTTTCTGTACCAAATATTAAGTTCTGCTTTTCTGATGTATCAAATACTTATGTCATGCAATAAAATGCAAATTAATAACTTAAAAATCATACAATGTGATTTCCTGGATATTTTTTTTTATTTATTCCGTCTCTCATAAAAATTACAGACCTCTACATGCTTTGTAAGTAGGAAAACCTGCAACATCGGCAGTGTATCAAATACTTGTTCTCCCCACTGTATGTGCTATGCAAGCTTGTTGTGATGGTATCTGAGTGTGTGTGTTTGTTGAATAAATCCAGTTGGCCACTCTCTTGTTAAGGTCCTGTTCCTATGGTAACACACCCAGTCCCATCCCTAAGTACACTAGTATATCAAGTAGGGCTGGGAATAGCCAGAGATCTCACGATGTGATATTATCACGATACCTATGCAGTGTTTCCCCAATTATTTTTTTCAGCAGCAGTGGCAAAGTTAGCAGCGGGGGGGTGGGGGGGGTGGGGGGGGGCCTCCTCTTGGCCGCAGAGATTTCACAGTTTAAAGCTAATTTCCTGCAGTTCTAAACATTTTGTCATGGGGCTGAGAGAAAATGTTCAGTTTTAAAGCTAATTTCTGTCAATTATACACAATTTTCCAAGGCTTATGCCTTGTTCTTATGCCATCTGAGTGACTCAAACATGAAAACAAAATCAATTTAGATTTAGTCTAGTTTTTATTTTGGTGATTGTTAGTTCTCAAATATATATTGCTCCATGATCTTTTCTACATACTTTATATCTGCTTTTAGTCATTTAAGTTTACACTGAAAACGTTTGACCATCCCAACAATTCTGCTGCAGAAGGAAAAGAGAGAGCCATGAGAAAACAAGTTTTGATCAGTTATTGAAATAAAAGTGCTAAAAACAAATTGGCTTACTATTTAAAAAGAAGATGGAGAACCAGCTATGAAGGAAAATTACTGTAGAGAAAACAAGTTTTGATCAGTTATTGAAATAAAAGATCAGTTATTGAAATAAAAGTGCTAAAAACAAATTGGCTTACTATTTAAAAAGAAGATGGAGAACCAGCTATGAAGGAAAATTACTGTAGTTTTGGTGCAGGTACAGCCGACTAGCGCAAAATATTATGTTGCAATATTGTCAAAAATAATATTGCGATATATAGTAAAAAGTTATTACATTTTAGTCATTTAGCAGACTAAATGAGTGCATACATTTTTTCATACTGGTCCCCCGTGGGAATCGAACATCGAACCTACAACCCTGGCATTGCAAGCGCCATGCTCTACCAACTGAGCTACACGGGACTACGTGTATCCTGATATATCGATTCCCCCCCATCACTAATATCAAGTTCACTCACTGACTGATAATAAATTATTCTCTGACACACACACACACACACACACACACACACACACACAGAGGGATGGGCAAAATTTCAAAATACAGTTACAAAATACCATAAAGATGAATGTATCAAAATAAACTACAAAACACTTCAAATACATTTGCCATACGTTTGCAAGTAGCCAACCGCGAACAGCAACAACATTCTCAGTAACGGTTACAGAAATGTTTTACATGTTATGACTGTGATATGTTGTTGAATGCACTGACTGTAAGTCACTCTGGATAAGAGTGTCTGCTAAATGACCAAAATGTAAATGTATATGTGAAAATGAACATACCAAAATGAACACTGGGTAATATTATAGCCTTGTTTTGGGGTCATGTCTAGGTGGGATACAGCTTAACCTAATTCTCCTAACCTGCTACATTAATTATCCTAAACCTGCCACAAAAAGTACATTTTGACAAAAACTATCTCTTCTAGACAAATCCTTGTTTCGGGGCGGAGCTCATTAGAATAATAGTTTGCAATTATCCGTATTGACATACACATGTATTTTTAGTTAATTTAGCAGACGCTCTTATCACACCACAGTGCCATCAGACTGCTGATACCAATGTAAGGTGAAAAGGGGCCACAAATAGGTGGACTGCTATAAAAAATGGTGTAGAAAAGTATTTTGTATTTTGAAATACAAATTACAGCTGTCAAAAGTATTTTGTTACAAAATGTGTAGTTCAGTGTAGTGTAATACAAATGACAAAATACTCAAAAGTAATTGAAATACATATTTGAAATACATGTAACAGTATTGTAATATCTGCACACACACACACACACACACACACACACACACACACACACACACACACACACACACACACACACATTGGGGCGCCGGACATTGCCCAAGTCAAGAGGGAGAAAGAGTGAATGTGTGTGTTTGTGTGTTCCTCAAATCAAAGCTGTTAGATTGTAGTAAGCTCTCTGGTTGCTGTGTTTATATACACAGTACAGTCACACACGTGTTTGGGGCTTCTCAATAAGAAAGGCTCAGACTGATCTGTAAGCCAATCAAATCACAGGAAAAAGAGATAGGCGAAAAGCCTCTCACCTAATGCCCAAAGTCCCCCGCCAGCCTCAAGTCTGTGGAAGGCCTTAAGACTGCTTTCTTGGCAGTACACCCACACACTCTCTCCTTTTCTCTCTCTCTCTCTCTCTCTCTCTCTCTCTCTCTCTCTCTCTCTCTCTCTATCTATCTATCTATCTATCTATCTATCTATCTATCTATCTATCTATCTATCTATCTATCTATCTATCTATCTATCTATCTATCTATCTATCTATCTATCTCTTCCTTCCTCCCTCCCTCTTCCTCCATCTCTCTTCCTTTCTTATAATCATGTTCTGTGGATTAAGGAGAGTTCCGCCGGGTGTTTGTTTGCTTGTGTGTTTGTGGTTGTGTGTCTGTGTGTGGTTGTGTGTGTCTGTGTGTGTGTGTGTATACTAGTACAGTATATAGTTCCTTGATGGTTGTGGCCGCCTGCCAGGAACTTTGTGGATCAGTTTTACAGTAGTACAGAGCAGTGATTCTCTGCTGTGGTATGGTGTGTGTGTGTGTGAGCAAGCGCGCTGTGGTGTGTGTGGTATGTATGCTCGTAGTACAGACTCAGGGGGTCATTGAGTCCATGGGAGCACTTCTCTATGGACGGAAAAGGGGGTTCTCTCTTCACTTTCAATGACACACACCCTCTTTCATGCATTTCCTTTTTCTTTTTTACCCTCTCTTTTTTTTTGGCATTTCGTTTGTTTGTTTAATCTATGCTCCGTCTTTCTTGCATTCTCTCCCTCTTCTCTACCACTTTCTCTCTCTGTTTTGCATTCTCTCACTCCTCTCCTCATGCACCCTCTCCCCCTCTTGCTCCCATCAATCTCGCTCTCTCTCTCCGTTGCACTCGTTTGCCTCGTTGCCTTCTCTCTTTATCTCCGCTCTCTCTCCCTTTTCCCCTTCATTTTTGCAACACCTCCTTCTCTTACTCCTCCTGTTCTCCCAGTGTTGAGTAACTGTTGTCATCAGTACTGCTGCTAACCCCAGTGATCTATGCCTGGATCTCTCTCTCTCTCTCTCTCTCTCTCTCTCTCTCTCTCTCTCTCTCTCTCTCTCTCTCTCTCTCTCTCTCTCTCTCTCTCTCTCTCTCTCTCTCTCTCACTGGGTTTGTCTGTAAAGAGCTTAGCGCTGGTGGGCGTTCGACAACACTGCTAATGATAATGAGACGTTCTCACATGGGGAGGGGGGAGACGTGTTTGTCACAGGCTGGGGTCAATGCTGAGGCAGAGGGTCTCATGGGTCGGTGGGAGAGATGAGAGAAGTGTAAAGGGCACGTAGGGGTCAGGGGTTATAGTGCATGTAGAGTATCAACCCAGGGTGAGAGAGAGGGTGGGATGTGATGTTTGACCTGATATTGGATCAGAGGATGACTCATTGACTGCACACACACACACACACACACACACACACACACACACACACACACACACACACACACACATACATACATACATACATACATACACACACACACACACACACACACACACACACACACAAACATAGGCCTACCTTTGTGTTGATCTCAGCGTACACACTGATTCTCACACAAACACACACACACACACACACACTCTGAGACACCCCCCCCCCCCCCCCCCCCCCTCCTCCTCAGGGCAAAGACTGGTTAAATCATGTAGGAAGGAAGGAGAACAATGTGTGCTCCAACTAGAGAGCGCTGAATGCTGTCATCAACGTGTCAGAGAGGGCAGGCAGAGGTAATGGACAGAGAGAGTGGAGGAAGATGTTTGCTCTGTCTCCCATTATGCTACGTGGAATGGTCGTTAACCTTCAAGGTTTCTGCGACTGAAACAGAAATAAAGGTCTCCTGCAGAAATGTGGACACTGAGGAGTGTGTCACCATGGAGGCTGTATTTTGTGTGTGACTCAATATGTCGTCACAGAAATGCCACAGAGGATAGTGTGTGTGTACCTGCAAGCGTGTATTGGTGTGCTTCTCTGTCTGCATCTCTGTGGTGTGTAAGCCTATATTTATTGGTATGTGTACTGCTTTAATATGTGTGTTTGTCAATTATGTACATCTGTGTCTCTGTCTCTTTTGGAACACGTCCCATCCCATCCCATTCGGTTTGTGATGCTCAGTGAGCCAGCATCAGTAATTAGCATCCGGCACACAATGTTCTCCCCACCGAAGCACGTAGGACCTAATCTTTGGTGCATTAGGCCTTATAAAAGGATTGACTCATACAGGCATGGAGAGGAAATATACCCCCCTATCAACACTGGCTAGGAATGAGTAGGTGTGTGTTTGTGTGTGTGTGTGTGTGTGTGTGTGTGTGTGTCAACAAATGAGTGGAGCTTTGTCATTTATTTTTAATTTCATATACATTTTCCCTTTGCCTAGCCTAGTGGGCTGGAGTGGTGGGGTTAGGCGTTTGTGTGTGTGTGCATGGAGTGGTCACGTCTTTTCGTAGTGAGGTCAACTGCAGATAAATTGGAAAGTATTTTAGAGTACAAATGAATATGAATCATATTACGAACCAAAACACGTGTCAAGCACCACTGCTGTGTGTCATGTCAGGGCTAATTTACATATGTAGTGGTGACTGTGTGCCCAGAAGTCGGGCAGAGTGGTAACATTTGCATTATGCATGACTGTGTGTGTTTGTGTTGTTGAGTGTTGTTGGTTGAGAGAGTGTGTGTGTGTGTGTGTTTTGTAAAGGGAGAATGTTGATGCGCTTATTCTTCTTGTGTGTGTGAGCAAAGGTCTGTGAAACGTGTGCGCGTGTGTAAAGTCTGTGGAACTGTTTGTGCGCAAGTGTGTGCGTGCTTGTGTGTGTTCAGGACATAGCCTCCTGGGATGGTTAAAAACAGCAGCGGTGCAGTGACATGCTTTATGACTAGCCTTGACCACAGACAGCTACTGTTACCCTGCTGTCCAGCATGACCACTGGATCCTACTGCTCTCCCTTACACACACACACACGACAAGCCAGCAACTCTACCTTTGCTGCTCCTGCTTTCCTACCATAGCAACACACACGTGTACCCAGTCGCGCACGCACACACACACACACACACACACACACACACACACTCAGACCCATTTCCAACCAGACGTAAAACATTTCTGCACGCATGACTGTAAGTCACTTTGGATAAAAGCATCTGCTAAATGTCATATATATAATTGATGTGTATTATATTAAACCAGCAACACTACCTCTTCTGCGCACACACACACACACACACA